>NC_132787.1:7687326-7919826 GCF_048418805.1 Vulpes vulpes
AATAATAATTTTATGGCTGGCTTATTTTAGTATCAAGGGCCATAATATATATTAAGGTGCTTTGTAACCTACAGCCATTTTACTAGTTAAAATCATTATTAAATGGAGAAATAATCCATGTCAAAAGTCTGCTATCAAAGGAAAAAATTTATACAAATTCTACTAAAATCACTGCTATCAAACTACTCAACAATAGTCCGTAAACCAAGGAACTACATACACTGTCATGCAGTGTTAAGTAATAATTGTGTTCCATTTCCTTCATGAGGCATTCATTCATGCTAAAATTTGGTAATGAATATACTCAGGATCATCAGCCCTGAGAGATGTTTCTCGAAAAAGGGCTCATGGTCATGGAGAAATGCTGCAAGCTCCATCCCAGCTTAGAGAGACTGGTTAAAACCTCTGAGGAATCCCACAATAACTTTGAACACAACGTTTTCCAAACCCTATTGGAGCACAGAAGTCTGTTTTCAAGTATTAGCTTTGGTTCAAAAGAATGTATTTGGGGAATATTTTTTCATATAGACTTTTCTTAAAAACAAAAGTATTCATGACAAAACTAATAACGATCCTAGGTTGATGTGATTTTAGAGCCGAGAGCTTTGATGTGTTCATGTGATTTTGTATTAATATTTGTGCTAATGTGTTCATGTAATTTTAGAGCGGAGAGCTTCAGTCAAGCCAGCTTTGTCAAAATGGTAGTAAATGTTATCTGCCCTGTAAGCTTTTTTCTCAATTGCAAACATTTCATTTTCCTCCATCACTAGGCGAGTTTTCAGTACTGTCTGAAAATAGGAAAACAATGTATCAAGAAATGTTCTCCATTTTTCAAAAGGAGAAAATGAGTCACGAAGAACTTAGTGATTTGTCCAAGGTCACATAGCTCGTGGATGGTGGCTCTGACATTCAAACTTGAGCTAACTGGGATCCTGGGTGGTGCAGCGGTTTGGCGCCTGCCTTTGGCCCAGGGCGCGATCCTGGAGACCCGGGATCGAATCCCACGTTGGGCTCCCGGTGCATGGAGCCTGCTTCTCCCTCTGCCTATGTCTCTGCCTCTGTGTGTGTGTGTGTGTGTGTGTGACTATCATAAATAAATAAAAAAATTTTTAAAAAACTTAGAAACAAAACAAAACAAAACAAAAAACCTTGAGCTAACTGCTCCAGAGCCAGTGAATGATCTGATGATAAATCAGAATGTGTTTTACACCGTGGTCTTGTAGGTGTATTCACGTTGCTGGTTGGGGCTGATTCTCATTGTTTCAAAGACTGGTTTAGAACAGACGTTTGAAGATTGTTGGGAAGATTCAACAGAGATGTCATTGGCTCAAGGTTTGGGTGGTAGCAGGGAAGATAAAGGGGGGTCAGTTGCCTCATACTATCCAGACATGGTTCTGAGCTCTGCTTAAACTCTGCTGGGTGTTGGCTACAAAAGATAATACACTTGAACTTTGTTCAGCGCTTCACTGATTCACAGATGAGTGCAACTCATTTTACCTCAAACCACACCTGACGTTAACAGTTTATATAGATGAGTAACCTATTGGACTCCAGCAAATCAGGCAATGAAACACCATTTTATATCTTTTCTGGACTAAGATACAGATGCCAAGGACTGATTAAATAAGCAGTTCATTAAAAAGTTGAGCAGTTGCACAGTTAACTAGTGTCTGTCTTAGAATTGCATGATGCCATCCTCATTTGGTTTTCTCTGGAAATGGCTTTTCACTTTAGAAATCTGAGTTTTTACTCAGCCATTAAAATGACAAATACCCACCATTTGCTTCGACGTGGGTGGAACTGGAGGGTATTATGCTGAGTGAAGTAAGTCAATCGGAGAAGGACAAACATTATATGGTCTCATTCATTTGGGGAATATTAAAAATAGTGAAAGGGAATAAAGGGGAAAGGAGAAAAACTGAGTGGGAACTGTCAGAAAGGGAGACAGACCATGAGAGACTCCTAACTCTGGGAAACGAACAAGGGGTGGTGGAAGGGGAGGTGGGCGGGGGGTGGCGGTGACTGGGTGACGGGCATTGAGGGGGGCACTTGATGGGATGAGCACTGGGTGTTATTCTATATGTTGGCAAATTGAACACCAATAAAAAAAAGAAATCTGAATTTTGTCTTTAATATATGTTAGGTTAGGCACAGAGAAATATACTGCTCTGTCCTGCTCTCTCTACTAATCCTTTCTCAATCCTACCAATTTTGACACTTTAGTAGCTTTTTAAAATACCCTCATGTTTATTAAGTAACAATCAATGGAAAGCGTGATAGTGTAAAAAAATCTAATTTCAGCAAGTTTAAAGGGACTTGAAAATTATTCTGACATATTCTAATTTCTTAGAATGGAAACTTCTTGTTACGACAAATGAAAGAGGTATGTCATTATTGGTCAGGCAGGGGATAATCAGCTTTCATAAAACAAGTATTTTTTATTTTTTATGTTTTTTTAAGGATTTATTTATTTTAGAGGGAGAGAGAGAGAGAGAGCAGGCAGGTGCACAGAGTAAAGGGTGGGGGAAAGGGAGCGAGAATCCTCAAGCGGACTCCCCGCTGAGGAGGGAGCCCTCTGTGGGGCTCATCCGGGGATCCTGAGATTGTGACCTGAGCCAAAACCAAGAAGCAGCTGCTCAACTGACTCAGCCACCCAGGTGCCCCAAAACAAGTACTTTTTAGATACTGAGTTTTATATATGTTTAGGCTCCAAAGTGGTCATTTATTGCATCATCCTTCTGTTGAATTTGCATTGTCGGATGGTTTGAGTACAATTCGGTGTGTATGTATGTACATACGCATGCATGTGTGTTGATATTTTTTTAAGTGTTCCTGGTCATTACACATTATCTGGGTAATTCTTGTCCTTATCCTTTTTTTTTTTTTTTTTTTTTATGTGCTAAGGTGCCGCTGGTGTTTTTAGTCAATGGGAACCCTGAGTAAGATAAGATGGTTCTAGGCTTTCATGGTATGATTAAACAGTGAGACTTACCATCCTGAATACAGCGACATTGGACATGTCAGGGTTCAGAAAGCAATTCGTATTGCCTGATGAGTTTGCTGAACTGTGGGGTCAGTTCTCCATTGGAGAATATTTTTTCCCCAAAGAAAGACAAATGAGTACTAAAATAAACAGGGTTGTGAACATATTTGTTACACAGGCCTTCTCTGAAACAAAAATTTTGCCTAGCATCAGAAAATAGTTTTACTGTAAACAGTGTCCCTTAAAATGGTAGGCTAATGCCTTTAATAAACAGAATTAAAATTACAGTGATATTTATTATAACCTAATTCCTTTTCCATATACACTGAGGGTTGTGTTAAAATTGAAGTCCCTTAAAAAAAATTCCCACCAAGATCCCCACTCATGGTTAAATGCTACCAAGTTATCCCCAACTTCACTGACCATAAAGTGACTTTAACTGTGAACGACACGTTTTTCATTTGTACCCCCCTTCCTCAATACTTTTTCCCCTTTATGGCAAGCTTGACATCCATAAATCTGGAGGCAGTTTAGAGTCAACCTACCTGAAAGATTTTTTTTTTTTTTTTTTTTTTTTTACAGACTTCAAAGTGAAGATCAACAGGTAGTCCTGCATAGAGGGCAGATTCGACAAATGCAACCTTGACTAATGAAGACACTTCATCACGAAAACAACAACCAACCAAACAACAACGAAAACCCCAACTCACACCAAGATCTTCTCTGTTTCAGGGACCCAGAAAAGAGGGAGCAGGGGCTGGCGGCTCCCAGGCTTCACTCTGGCAGGACAGCTGGACAAGTCAGCCCACCTGGGAGGATGCTTTTGTTTACATCTCAGGTTGCCGCCTGACGATTGGTGGCTGGGCTGGAAGGGAGGGTCCGCAGGAAACGCGACACTGGGGATGCTGCCCCCTATCACATGATGGAAATTTCCACTCTTTGGAAAGGCGAAAAGAAAAGAAAGGAGGGTCTCTCAATCCACCCTTTTCCGATACTTCCCTTGGGTCCCAATCGGCAGAGGTGGAAAAAGACGCAGGTGAGTGAAACTTTTCTGCTTTCTGCCAGGCTTAGAGACCTGTCAGTGTGCAAACTTGTGCCTGGATCCCAGCTCGGATTGGTGTTTGTGCGTGTGTGTGTGTGTGCGTGAGCGCATAGGGACACGCACACGTGTGCAGTCCGGCCTCTCAACCGTCTGGGGCTTAGGTTAGGTATTGAGGCTCTTTGTCACTTGTTTGTTGATTGACCCCAATTCTTATGATTTTCCAAAGGATCGCGCTTTGGATGGGTTACTGCAGGCTGATGACCGGATTGGCTAGAGATGAAGTCAACCGGGGCAGAGTTAGGGGGACCGATTGGGAAGGCTCACGTGTGACTTTGCAAGAGAGGTGGCAGGGTAGCCACCTACCCAAGAGGTTGGCCAGGTAGCCCAATCCCAGGAGGCGGGAGGGGGGGTCTGGGGTTTGCCCCCCTCCACCCCCCACCGCAGGCCCCAAGCCCCGGGTTCCCTCCAGTTGGATTTCCAGTTGGGTGTCCCTGGACCGCGGTCCGCAGCCGTGGCCCCGCCACCAGCCTAACTCGGGTCGGCTTGGGGATCAGTGCTGGCAAGTGCTACCCAAGTTGCGGGCCCGTGTCCTCAGGGCGGGGACATTGGGTGCTGGACCTAAAATAGACCCGCTGTCCCTGACAGCTGGGCTGCCTGGGCCGGGCCAGCCGGTCCCTCGGGTGGGGGGCTGCGGCCCCGGGAGTCCCCAGAGAGGCTCCTTCGGGGGAGGAAGGAGGCGGGAGCTGTGCTGGGTCGGGGCCTGCAGGGGGGCGCGGGGACCGAGACCGCAGCGCCGGGACGGGGACGCCTGGGGCGCCGGACCCAGGGCAGGGCGAGCAGAGGCGCGGAGCGGGAGAGGCAAGTGGGGTCGAGCGCACCGGGTGGGGGGGGGGGGGGAGGGGGACAGAGAGCGCGAGGCTCGGAGGGGAAAACGGGGAGAGGAGAATGAATGAAGGGGGAGGAGGGAGCCCGACGCCGGGAGCCCCGGGGGGGGGGGAGCACGTGGAGCCCGAGAGCGGGGCGCGCGGGGAGCAGCGCAGGGAGCGGGGTGCGCCCCAGCGAGAGGGGAGGCGCACTCGGGTAGGGGGAGAGGATGGACTAAACTGGGGAGGCTCGGCCCCCGGTGCGCCCGGGGGTACCTGCCGGGCAGGGGGCAGGAGCTGGGACCTGGGGCGGCTTGGAGAGGCCCCGGACACCCCGAGCCACGCTTCCAAGCACGGTGTTCAGATACCCGGGCCTGGTGTCACCGCAGGATGGGGTGGCCTTTGACGTCCTTCTCTCAGGGCGAAAGTGCATCTCCGCCCGTCTCGGGGGCGTCAGGGCAGCGGCGGCCCTGCAGGTGCTGCAGGTGCGCGCGTACCTGTCCGCCCGGCGCTGCCCCGCGCCCCTGCACGACCCGCTTTCTTTGTTAAGCACTTGGAGCGCTGGGACCTCGGCTCCTCCGGGGAGGAGGGAGCCCCGACGGCCTGTGCCCCAATTTCCTGGCTTCTTCTAGTCCTTTATTAGACTTAGTTGCTATGAGTGAATTGCCTCATGTTGTAAAAAGCACTTGCTACACCTGGATCGCGATTTCCAGGGCTCTCTAGTCTGGGTTTGTTGGGTTATTGCCTTTTTAGGGACACTGACTTCTGGGAGTGGTAGGGTGGGAGGAATTAGCCCCACTGCATACCAGTCCCCCAAGAGGCACAGAGATGGGTGGACTCTCTCACATGGGGCGCAAGACGTGTGTGCGCACACACACCTGTGTAATAGAGCTTCTGAAAGGCTAAGAGAATCTATAGAAAAATCTATGATCTGGGTAGAAGCTTATAAGGACAGAGAAACTGAGGAGAATATATATGAACTTTCCAAATTATTGAATACCACGTGTTCGGAGACAGAAAGCTTTTAGTGGGCTGATTCTATCACAAAACATTAAAAAGCAGGGAGATGGGTGGAAGGGGACAGATAGTTTTCAAGCCTGCGGGGGTAGATGAGCTCTTCCGTCAGAGTATGTAGTGCTGGGTGCTCCGAGGAGGCTAGTCCGCACTCGATTAATGGTAACAATCACACATATATATCAATTATCACATTTCTTTTATGTTAAATCCTCATAACAACCTCATGGGACAGATTCTATTATTATACTCATTTTACAGAGCAGGACAGAGACATAGACAGTATGAGGAACACAGACGGTCTTTGGAAGCCCTACGTGGTCATTAGTTATTCTTAAATCTAAATGGACAATTCTCTTTCACTTTGTATTTCATCAGAGGCAGAACTGGACAGGTGACTTTTAGGGAGCCAAAGCTGACCGTTTGGCCTGTGACAGACTAATCCTATGCTAAGAAAGCCAACCCATGGTCATTTAGCTATATAGACTGAATCCCCACAGCCCCAGAACTAGATTTTTTCAATAAGTGACATTTGGGAAATGCATAGTATGCCTATGGCTACCCATCGGTTTATCGAATCCCCAGGCCAAGCATAATAAATAGATCAGATGCAGACTTCTCGGTTAAATGTTTTTCTTCTTTCATGTCATTGCCCTTTTTTGTTTCCTCAGTGTTTTTCAGGAGTCTTTTCCTTTCTCTTCCTCCTTCTCCTTTGTACTGACTTACTGATAATTTCCAACTATTTTTTTTTAAATTTAAGCCTTTTTTTTCTTTTTTAATTTTAACATACCTGAAGCAATGATTTAAAAAAAAAAAAAAAGCCCACAAAGGTTTAATGGGGTTTATGGCCACTTAGGTATTTTTAGATGTATCAAAATAATATGGTCTTTTAAAATGTACTTCATATATCACCTGAAGTCATCTTGCATGCCCCTGCTGCCCTGGTGACATCTTGTAGGAAGGGTATGGGGTGGGAGTAGGGGAGAGACAAAGAAAGGAGAGAACTTTCTACGAGTCAGACTTTACGCTAAGCCCTTTACAAATGTGAAATCTATTTAATGTTCACACACTCCTCCTTGTTAGAGGTGTTTGTTATCTCCATTTTACAGAGGAGGAAATTGAAGCACGTAGAAACTAAGGAAAGAGACAAGAGTCACCCAGCTAGTAAATGACAGCGCTGGCATCAGAGCTTTAAGCCCCTTCTATGCCAGAGCTCCTGCTTCCAATAGAGCTGGCAGAATGAAAGTTAACTAGGAAAACAAAAACTTAAGGAGGAAAGAGGCTTACGGAGATGTTACACAACAGGGTAGGATGTGCCCAATAGGAGGAATGGAACTGCCAAATGTCTTCCCTGTGACTGCTCATCTTCCTCTGGTCTTCCTTCTATTTTTGTAATGACCTAATTCCATTTGTTCATTCCCCAAACAATCACTGAGTATCATTATCTTCCAGGAACCCTGTTAGGGAGTGTCTCTTATCCCTGTTTCCTTAATACCTACCGCAGTCCTGGGCAAATACTAGGTGCCCAAGAAACATTTGTTGAATAAATGAATCCGTCTAGAGGAGGAAAGAATAAGCAAGCAGATGGTTGTACTAACAGCATGTTGAGGGCCAGGAAAAATTCAGATTTGAGCCCCTGAAGCTGGCTTGGGAAGGGGTCAGAGAACATTTCGAAACTTGGTAATGAAGCAGAAATAAAGGTCAGCCAGGCAAAGAAGTGAACAAACTGGGAGAAAATTCAACAGAGACCTGGAGAAAGGAGGAAGGAGAAAGTGGGAGCTACCCTGGGAATTTAGGAGTTCAGTAGTGGGAAGTGGAACTCCCAGGAGAGGAGGTTGGGAGGGAGGTGTGGTCTGGGAGGTCCTCGCCAGCCTCTCCGTGAGCTCCCAAAGCTCTGGCCCACCCTTGAATTTCAGAAGTGACCTGTGCTAAGGAGGAACACAATGACTGAATACAGAAATTAGCACCTTTTATTATTTCATCATTCTATTATGCACTCCTCTATTAGAGAACTTTAGTGTTTCAGACTCTAACACGTTAGGGTTTTAAACTCTGCACTCAAATGGAAAGAGTAGACTTGGCTGTCCTCTGTTTGGGAAAATCAAATTATTTTTCTAATTCTCAAGGGGGATATTCTATTTTAACAAAGATACAATTGACACAATCACAAAAAAATATTCCCAAACAAATGCTTTTCTGTGTTTTTCTGGTTAGGGAGGTGTAGCTGGGGAGAATTTCTCTCCTTATTTTAGTTTTTAGTGGCTTTGTTTATTTTAGTGTGTTACAGAAGAGTCTGGAAGGAAAAAAGCATTAAAAAAAAATGAAGTGAGATAGGGCATGGAGTGACAGTAATGATGTCAACCTCTTAGCTCCAAAGTAGATGTTTATGCCAGTTAAGATTCTGGCTTTTGATAACAGACTTGGAAAATGCAATTCCCAGAGTCTCTTGGTTTTGTTTTTTTGGTTTTTTTTTTTTTTTTTAGAGATCTTTTATACCAGTTTTCCATCCCAGGCTCACAGGTCTGCATGCCTCTTCACTATTTCCACACTTGTAAAATACTCTCGTAGTTAAACTGCTATTTGGAAGGGAATCCGAACGGTAAATGAAATCCACAAATAATCCAAAACCTAATTTCAGTTAATACACTAAATCCTCCACTTTTTAGCGTTATATCCTTGGGCAAGTTTTTAAATCTTTTTTGAGCTTCATTGTCTTCAGCTATAAAATTGAGATCATACTGGCTCCTGTCTCATGGGATTATTATGAGGATTAAATGAGTTAACACATGTGAAATGCTCAGACTAATGCCTGATTCATAGCGAGCACTCAATGTGGGACAGTCATGACTGTTAATGTCATCACTCGGACACCCAAAGCATTATTTGAAACGTTAACAAATGTCTATAATAGAGGTTCTTTGGTGTTTTCCTCTGTCAAAACAAAAATGAAGGAAACAGAAGAGAGGAAATGAAAAAAGAGATAAATAATACTCACAAAGGACAGTCCAGCCCAGAATAACGTCATTCCCTGTATAAGAAGATTGAAATGTTCCCTTCCTGTTGGCTATTTGCCCCTATTTCTTTTGATAAATCTAGTGTGTATCCATCATTAAAATGCACAGCATCTCCAGTTCCCTTGCTTTCTCTCCTTTTTCCCTCTTTGGTCACTCCCGTCTCCATGGTGCCACACACAGTGCCTGGTGCAAACAGATACTCACGCATGTTTGCTGAGTGAGAAGGGAGGAAGGAGGACCTATTGTGTTTTTTTATAATAGTGTTTATTCTTCAGTTAAGCGTGTTTTCACTGCAATATTAAAGGCTTTGGCAAAGTGAATTTATGCACTACCAGCAGTCAATACAGATATTTTTCAATTAAATTGTTTTATCCAGTGTGCATTATTGCACACAATTAAGCATGCGGGCTGGGGAATCAGGGTGTGTGGATACGAATCCCTGTGCCACACAGTTGGGCTTCCTGGATTCCGATCTTGGCTCTCTCACTGGGTGGGACTTCCAGGCGTCCGATTTGGGTCTCCCGCTTTCTACCCGGGTGATCCAGATAGAGCTAGTTACTTAACCTGAGGGCTTCATTCTCTTCAGCTATAAAATGAGGCACACATTTCCTACTTCATAAGCATTTTTTTGAGGATAAAATGGAATAGATATGGCTCATGGAGAGCATTAGGGGTTAATGGCCACTTAGGTATTTTTGGCGTGATACCAATGGAACATAATAAACTCTCAAAAAAGTTCCTATTCCTATTGCTTTTATTGCGCATCCTTATTTATATTTTTCACAAAGGAGTTAAGGCCCTGATTTGGCTTTTCCATTTTTTTTTTCTTTCCTTCCTTCTCCGCCTTCCTTTCCCTTCCTTCCTTCTCTTCCCTTCCCTTCCTTCCTTCCTTCCTTCCTTCCTTCCTTTCCCTTCCCTTCCCTTCCCTTCCCTTCCCTTCCCTTCCCTTCCCTTCCCTTCCCTTCCCTTCCCTTCCTCTCCTTTCTTTCCTCCCTTCCCTTCTTCCCCTTCCCTTCCTTCTTCCCTTCCTTCCCTTCCTCCTTTCTTCCCTTCCTTCCCTCCCTTCCCTCCTTCCTTCCTTCCTTCCCTTCCTTCCTTCTGTCCCTCCTTTTCCTCCTTCCCTCCTTCCTTTCCTTCCTCTCCTTCCTTTCCTCCCTTCCCTTCCTCTCCTTCCTTTCCTCCCTTCCCTTCTTCCCCTTCCCTTCCTTACTTTCCTTTCCCTTCCTTCCTTCCCTCCTTCCTTTCCCCTTCCTTTCCTCCTTCCTTCCCTTCTTTCTTCCCTTCCTTCCCTCCTTTCTTTCCTTCCTTCCCTCCCTTCCTTCCTTCTGTCCCTCCTTTTCTCCTTCCTCCCTTCCTTCCTTCCCTCCTTTCTTTCCTTCCTTCCCTCCTTTCTTTCCTTCCTTCCATCCTTTCTTTCCTTCCTTCCTTCCTTCCTTCCTTCCTTCCTTCCTTCCTTCCCTCCTTCCTTTCCTTCCTTCCCTCCTTCCTTCCTTCCTTCCTTCCTTCCTTCCTTCCTTCCTTCCTTCCCTCCTTCCTTTCCTTCCTTCCCTCCTTCCTTCCTTCCTTCCTTCCTTCCTTCCTTCCTTCCTTCCCTCCTTCCTTTCCTTCCTTCCCTCCTTCCTTCCCTCCTTCCTTCCTTCCTTCCTTCCTTCCTTCCTTCCCTCCTTCCTTTCCTTCCTTCCCTCCTTCCTTCCTTCCTTCCTTCCTTCCTTCCTTCCTTCCTTCCCTCCTTTCTTTCCTTCCTTCCCTCCTTTCTTTCCTTCCTTCCATCCTTTCTTTCCTTCCTTCCTTCCTTTCTTTCCCTCCTTCCCATCCTTCCTTCCTTCCTTCCTTCCCTCCTTCCTTTCCTTCCTTCCCTCCTTCCTTTCCTTCCTTCCCTCCTTCCTTTCTTTCCCTCCTTCCCATCCTTCCTTCCCTTCCTTCCTTCCCTCCTCCCCATCCTTCCTTCCCTTTCTTTCCTTCCTTCCTCCCCTTCCTTCCTTCTCTATCCATCGAAAGTCCTATTGATCCTACCTGACGCTTCAGGGTCACTTTTCCTCCCCACCCACCCGGGTGTTTGTCCTGTCATTTTGCCTTGCGTCATCCGCACCTTTTACACCGCATACTCCTCAGGACAAGGACTTTGCTCTTTGTTTTGGCATAATTCTATAACCCCGGGTACACTCCTGGCGCTATAAAAATGTTAAAGAAGAAAAAGAAAAAAGGGGGGGGGGGAGGCAATCCCCCAGGAGGCCAGCCCGGCGGGCGGCGGGTGCTGTCCAGCAGCATCTCCATCTCCCGCCGCGCCTGGCGGCTCGGGGCCCGCGTCCTGCTCTGCGGCCGCGCGCGGGGACCTGCGGGGACCCCCGGGGACAGCCCGCGCGCTCCGAGGCTGGTGGCTTCTGCTGGGACTTCGCCAGAGGAACCAGTGAGTGAGTGAGACGTGGCAAGGACCTGGAGGAGGAGGAGGGGTGAGGCAGGGCAGCCGCGGGGCTCTAAGAAGGGTTTCCTGCGTGCGCCTGTGGCCCCCGGGCCGTGGCCTCGGGCTCTGGGTCGTCCCCAAAGGGCAGGCGCGTGGGCAGGAGTGCGGGATGCGCCTGAGGCCCTCTGCACCAGCCGATCTGGACCTACTAACCCGAGAGCATTTGTGTTTCCAGCCCGGCTCCGGCTTTGGGAGCGTCTGCAAAGCCATCAGATGGGTCGCAGCCCTGCAGACCTGGAGCGATTTTATCAGGCCCGAGAACACATCATCCCTGTGTGATTCCTTTTTTGGGTTCTTGAGGCAATGGTTTAGAAACAGCACACTTAAAAAATATATATGTATATATATATATATAAATATATATATAAAACGCTTTGTTGGCATGTGACACGGAGCTGATTTTAATTATACTTGCAGTACAGAGGAGTCCGTGCTATCTGTGGTGGACTTACATATATTTAAAGGGTTTTTTTGTTTGTTTTTTTGGGGTTTTTTTGGGGAGCGTCAGGTAGGATCAATAGGACTTTCAATGGATAGTTTTTGTTTTTATTTTGAAGTGATTGTACAGTCACCAGAAGTTGTAAAGGTGGCACAGAGACCCCCCCCCCCCCCCCCCCCCCCCGTCTTTCACCCAGTTTCCTCCAGTGGTTACATTGGGCATGATTTTCATAGAAGATCAAAACTCAGATGTTGATGATGTTGGTACAATATGTGTGTACAAGACGTATGTATCGTTTCCATGTCATTCGATCACACGCGTGGGTTTGTGCAGCCACCAGCACCACCAAGGTACGGAACTTGCATCACTTGGAAGATCCCCCTGCTGGGATTCCTTTACAGCCACACTTGCCTCCTTCCCCCTTCCCCTGACAACAGATGTTTCCCGGCTCTATGTTTTAATTGTTTTTGCAAATGCTATGTAAGCAGAATCACACTGTGATCTCTTTGAGACTGGTTTTTGTCTCTTTTTGACTGGTTATGCTGAATGCATAACATTCTAGAGATCCATTCACGTTGCTGTATCCAAAGTTGGGTCCTTTTTATCACTGAATAGTATTCCAGTTGCTTCACCACATTTAGTGGTAGCGTTTTTCTTCTTCTTCTTCTTCTTCTTCTTCTTCTTCTTCTTCTTCTTCTTCTTCTTCTTCTTCTTCTTCCTTTTCTTCCTTCTTCTTCTTCCTCTTCTTCTCAATTGATTTATTTGTCTAGAACTTCAGTTGGATACTGATGGTACTCAGTAAGAGTGTGAGAACAAAATTTGAATGTGTTTTCAACTTCAAAATGACCTTTGGGTGTGATAGGGCCAAAGGATATATAAGCTCCGTTTTAATTTAAAGCAGAGACCACCAGAGGAGTGCAGAGGAGAAAAGGAATGTGGCAGAGAAAAGGATGTATTTAGACAGTTAAGATCCAAAACCTGGCACTTTTTAAGATTTCCACACCAATAGGACAATCTATTCTGTGATTCTTATCTTTGGTTAGGGCAACTCAGATTTCTTGAAGCTGATTTTTAAAATGCTTCTGCAATAGGGAATCCCTTGCCAGTCTGTGCAGTCAACATAGCTGATAACTCAAGGACACGGCTGGAAATGACCATGAGTGACTCTAGTTTGAGGAGGGTCACCAGAGTCAAAATAACATCTTTAGCCCCAGGGCAACTGTGGAGGGTCCTGAGACTCTCCTTGGCCACTCACCCCACCCACTAGTGGGAGGAGCATCACCCAGAGTTCACTTAAGTCAGATTTTAAAAGGAGGCTGTGACTCTTCACCCGAACACCCACAAGCGACTTGAACCTGCACTCTCCAAAGGCTGTAACTAGCTAAGGGAAATGCAGCCCTTCTGAACAGTACCTGGAAGAATGAGGCTCAATCCCTGGCTTCAGCCAGTACCTATAGGAGAGTTCTCTCCCCCACTTTGTCCTCCCTGGAGGAGAGAGCAAAATAGCCACTACTATCTGAAAGTATACTTTGTGTTTTTAGAATTTCACACCTTGGGCTTTCAAAGACATGCTATCAATTCACAAAATAACTATCAGTCTCCAGCCCTGCCTAGATCCAAGTCTAAGTGAAGACATTGGGCTAAGTCACCGTTTTCATGATTTCTGTTACCAGAAAAATATTCCTTATTCCAATCCCTGCCAGGGGATGGAGGGTAGGTAGCAGATGCTTGTTCAAAGCCTACACATATATAGAACTGCCATAAGTAAAATAATGTATAACTCCTTTCATGGACAAATCGGCTTTCCTGAATCTTTCCAAATGGAACAACATCTTGGTACTGTGTAATTTATTTTATTTTGTGTAAATGATGGGAGCCATGCCAACGTTGTGATATGAAGTGCAGACAGAGGCCACTATTCTCAACATTATAGGTTTTGTTTTTTTTAAGGGGTGATGGGGCAGGGGTGGTATTTGTCTCTCAAACTTTTTCTTTAAAAAGAAAAAAAATAGAGCTTTTCTGAAAGAAAAATAGAATAGAAATGCTTCATGTACTATATCAATGTAGGCAAAACCCAAAAGCTGTACAAGTATTTTCAAAAAATGTTGTAATACTATAGCAATGTCCACACTGAAAAATGACACCAAATATAATGCTTTACATTATTCTTTATACCAGAATTCCATAAAGTTCAAATTCCTTAACTTGGCAGTCAAGGTCAACCGCAGCTGGACTGTACACAAATATCCTACGTGAGCTAAAGTAGAGAATAGTTGCTTTGGTATTACTGGGGCCAAACTTCTGATCCCATTTCTTTCTTTCTTTCTTTTTAAAATCAATTAATTAGCATATTGCGTATTATTAGTTTCAGAGGGAGAGTTCAGTAATTTATCAATTGCATATAACACCCAGTGCTCATGACATCACATGCCCTCCTTAATGTCCATCAGCCAGTTACCCTACCCTCAGCAGCCCCTCCAGCAACCCTCAGTTTGTTTCCTATGATTCAAAGTGTCTTATGGTTTGTCTCCCTCTCTGATTTCATCTTGTTTTATTTTTCCCTCCCTTCCCCTATACTTCTCTGTTTTGTTTCTTAAATTCTGTATATGAGTGAAATCAGGTGATAATTGGCTTTCTTTGATTGACTTATTTCACTTAGCATTATACCCTCCAGTTCCACCTATGTCACTGCAAATGGCAAAATTTTATTTTCTGGTGGCTGAGTAATATTCCATTGTGTATATATTTACCTGTTCTAGTGTACATGAAAATCTGGGCTCTTTTTCATAATTTTGGCTATTGTGGACATTGCTGCTCTAAGTATTGGGGTGCAGGTGCCCCTTCCATCTGATCCCATTTCTCTAGCCTGGAACCACCCTCTTCTCTCTGGAGTCATATCATTCTTCCTTCATGAAACCTGTTCCACTGGCCCCAGCTCCCATGCTGAGCTCTCTAGCTGTCTTGAAGACAGGGATCCTATTATGAATAGTGTCCAATGAAGAGTAGGTACCCAGTGGTGATGGAATGTTGTTAGGAGCTGGGTTCTGCAGTTAGATGTGGGGCTGTGAGGCCTGGCCCACTCACTTGTTCACCAGTTTTGGTCTTTGGGTAAATTACTTAATCTTCTTGAGCATCAGCTGCATCACTTACAAAATGGGGATGATAATATTACCTATCCAAAAGGTGAGGGTATTACTGATATGATACATGTGATATGCTTAACATAAGGCTGGCTGTAGTGAATATGATTATTACTAATGAGAACATTAAAAATGAGATTTCAGACTTTATAAAGTTAACAGGTCTGAATGGAGGATGTAGACTAGAAAACTTGGTTGTTAAGGCTTCTCTGTGTCTCTCAATCATAACTGCTGTCATAAGAAGGGACAGGGTCGCTCTATGCCTATCAACCAGGGAGCCAGTATCTAATCCATACCTACCAAGATGGAACACAGACTGAAGCAGAGAGTCTTTTCTTTTTAGATCTAACAAAAATGTGTGTGGCTTGGCACAGATTTTATTTTTGGTAGGAAGTAATCAAATGATGAATAAACTTCTATGAAGCAGGGAACAAATACTAGATATTGGCTTCAAAGAGTAATTAAAATAGTCTCATGATGAGTCATCTATCCTTGAAGCTATTACAAATACAATCTGTAGCTTTAGAAAAGTGAAAAGTTCAATAAATTAACTGGTTGTTTGATCTGCATAAAACCAAATTAGTAGGTTTTCTGATATTCTCCTACAAATGGTTTCACTGAAGCATAGCTTCAATCCAATCAAGGGCATAACCATTAGTGCTCTCTTGTTTACAATGATGTCTAAACAAACTCTTTTTGCGTTCTGAATTACAGATCTAAAATGATGGGTTTAGACTATAGCATGCGATTACAAACAGAATAGTAATGCTTTAAATAAATAGCAAAGTAGGTTAGATTTGGGTTGAAAGAGGGGGGTCACGTATAGATTCTGATTTTATCTTGTTCCTGGGGCCATATCTTAAATAATTACTCTTTGTCAAGTGATTGGACTCTATGTGTATAAGTATTTCAAAATAAACAGTCCCCCAACCTCAAAGATATCCTCAAAAATTTGCTGAAGTACATATGTATGCATGGCTATTCATAAATTTCAGAGACCCAGAAAAGAAAATTTCTGCTCAAAAGTCTCATTTGTTTAGCTAAGGATATGGAAAAACTCTGTTACACAATTAGAGAGTCCAGTGTTCTGGTTAGGAAGAAATTATACCTGCCATGGCTTGTCAATTTTCAAAGAACTAGAATAAAGCAAGATCCATTTTAAAATCAGAATTTTATTCAACATGATTTAATGTTTTAGCATGCCTTAGGCTTACTAACTATCGTTAACTTCATGTATCAGGGTAAATCTAAAAAATGCTAGGCAATAGAAGTTTCTGGTTGGTTGAAAGAATCTATAGGTCTTTCTTCTGCTTTTAAACTTTGGGGAGGACTATCAAGAAAAATGTATGTTGAAGTTCTAAACGAGGGAATTTAAACTTTTTTAATATGGAAAATTTCTAATGTATTCCAAATTCTAGTGTAGTACAATGACACTCTGTCTTGCACAAAACTTCAACAATTATCAATACTTGTCTGTTATATTTCAACCCTTCCCATGCCTTTCCTCCCTGCTACCCTTACCACAACCATTACAAAATTATTTTGAAGCAAATCCAAGTCATCATATAATTTGATCTGTACATGAGCCATATGTATCTCAGAAAGATAAGTCTTCAAGAATAACCAAATTATCACACCTTAAATAAACCATTTTGTTAATATTATCGAATATCCCAGCAGTGTTCAAATATATCTGATGGTCTCTTTATTTTACCTCTAGTTTGTTTGAATCAGAATCCAAACAGGGCTCATACATTCACTAGTTGATATGGATTCAAAGAGGCTTTAAGCCTCATCTCTTTTTTCCTCTCTTGCAATTTATTGAATGGTGAAAACAAGCCATTTGTCCTCTGGAATTTCCCATATTCTGGACTTTGTTGAGTTCCAAGACTTTTAAAATGTCATTGCCAAGCATCGGTAGTCTGCCTTCTTAAAATCTAACCCTTATGAACTTGCTTCTCTTTCAAAGAAAAATTATACCTTGTCATTCCTTTGCCTGGTTCCTTGAGGAAATTCCAGGCTATATCTTTCTCAATTTTGTCCAAATATCTTTCCTTTTAATACCTATGATTTACCTAATGCTTCTTCTTGAGAACTTGGCCAATCTGGAATGCCCTTCAGTCAGCTTTCAAAATGTGTACCGTCCTCCCCCAAGTGCTTACTCAGCTTTCTCTAATTTATCTCAAGACATCACCAGTAAACACTAGGTTGTTTTGATTTTAAAAATTGTGCCACAAGACTACTTTTTAAAAAGTACTTTTTGATTACTGACATACACAAATATATTCTCTAGGAAATTATACACTTGGGATTTGCTTTAACATAATGGGGGAGGGAGAGTGGTGGTTTGGATGTAATAAGATTGGCCATGGTTGATAACTGTTCAAGCTAGATAATGCATTTGTGAGGTTTCACTTTATTATTCTATCTGCATTTGTATAAATTTGAAATTTTCCATAATAAGAAATAGAAATGAGAGGTGTCTGGGTGGCTCAGTTGGTTAAGCTCAGGTCATGATCCCAGAGTCTGCCTCTCCCTCTCATTCTGTGTGCGCACTTGTTCTATCTCTTTCTCTCTCTCAAATAAATACATAAAATCTTTTTTTTAAATACATAAAATCTTAAAAAAAAAGAAATAGAAATTATATACGTTATATTGCCTAAGCTAAATAATGAAACATTTCATTTAGGAGCCTATGTTGTTAATACCTTTGCTACATCATCAGAAAATCATGCCTAAGGAACAATCTACTTGCTTTCCCATTCCATAAGTCTGGCTTGCCTAAAAACAAGACTTTTAAAGTAAAATAAAATCATCATGTAAGTAATATTTAAATAAAAGGGGGACATGGCTTGGAATGACTGAAAATAGGAATCACAGTTGTGTGATTTGTCTAAGTTGCCTTTCTTAAGACTCTATTGTGGCAGAGCTCTTGGACATGCCCTTGTAGTCTAACTAACTGCTGACAAAAGACTCCCAGGGGAGGAGTGATTCAAACTATTTGATTATCCCATAAGAAAAAGATTCTAGAATAGATTAGGAAGGTCACACTTACTAGCTCTCCCTGCTACTCTACCAAAAGAACAACATGCAGGTCCTGTTTTCCAAGGTGAAACAGACCTTTTTAGAAACTTATCAGCATTTAACTTTAGTCTGATTGCTCTTTGCTTTGTTCCACTGTTGAAAAGATAAGAAAATTTAACACCTTATGCTTACATTAGCCATACATACTAGGAAATGCTTTTTAAAGAACGTACAGCCTTTATTAATAATTTTCTATTGTTTCATTAGCATCATATTTAAATAATACAGTTAAAACTGTGATCAGCCATGCAACTGCAAAACACATCACACATATGGACCTGACTCATCGCATCTTCTCTAAAGTCAGGTGAATTTAGCACCATACAGTACATACAAGTTTCCAGTCAGCCCAGTTGAAGATAATTAAGGGGAAAAGAGTAAGAACTGAGGCTGAAAATGGAAAAGGAAAGAAAAATAGATGCACAGTAAGAAGAAATGCTTTTGTGTGAAGCCTTGGAACACATCAGTGGAACATAGGGCTCAGGGAAAGGCCTATTGGGTTCTTGCTTTGACAGGAGGGACCTGCAAACGGTGCACAGAAGGGCTGGCAGCTTGTACCTTATGATGTAGTTTTCATGTCCCAGATTAGAAATACCTGCTTTGAGAGACAGATGAATAGGCTTGAGAAATATCTACTCATCTAGGCCTAGTAGGTTAATGAAGTCTTCCAGAAGTTTCTCCATCTTAAGCATCTATCTTAATCCTGTATCACACTGGGAGATAACAAGCAGGAGACAATGCCTCTAATCCATAAGATGAAAAAGGCACCAGACCTTATTGGAATAAGGTCATACACTAGAAATGTGCTCTGGTAGATGCATATTTCTGTACAACAAAGCAGTATGAGCTTGCAATTGTTGGAACTCTGGGAGAGGCTCTGAAGACATTTTAGTGAGCAAAAGGTGAGAAATCTAAATTTAATTGTCTTTGTTAATACCAATTTAAAATATGTAATAACATCATTGGTAATATTTTTTACTTTCATGATTGCAAAAATTTTGTACAGATTCACACAGTCTTGGCCCCAACCCCATAAACTATATATTCTCCATAAGCTATTAAGTTACCCAACCTGGAATTCTCCTGTCATAGACTTTAAGAATTTGATCCTCTTGTCTGGTGAGAAGTTATTCTATACTCAGATCCCCCAATGCCTCTGAGCTGTTACTTCCTACATAGTCATTTTTTTAAAATTTTAATCAGAATTGAAATAAAAAGCCAATTGGTGCCCCTTTGTAATTCTTTCAGTAATTATATATATTATATATATTTATATATTATATATTTTTATGTATTTATATATATTTATTATTATATTATATATTATTATATATATTTCTGAGTTTATTGATTTGTAAACATTTTAAATTTTGCAAAAAATGTTGAAAAACTATTCAAAAGCCCAAGTGAGTACATTTTTTATTATTCTTTTATGCTCCACCAAAATTAATTGAGAAAAATAAATTTAGGGTAGTACACTTTTGAATAGGAAAAGTGAAAAAATAGTCAGGCGTGATGGGATTTGGGTCGCCAAATACACTAATTGAGGCCAAAGAAACCCCAGTCATCTGCCCATCTGACATACAAAGTATAAATAATATTCTCACAATAAGAAAAGAAGAAATGTTTTACATTTGCTCCTCGGAAATTAGTATAGAGTGTCTGGGTTCTTTTTGTATTCTTTTTAACAAGTAAGCTTCAAACATATATAGAAAATATCAGACAAAATAAAACTAAGGCATATTTACATATCATGTTTTTAGTAAAATGATAGTCATTCACCCCAATTCTTACATTGCTATGGTTATGTCTTCTTTGCCAAAGTCACTATTATGTACATCTAACATATTTTTGAATGTTCCTTTAATAAAAAAAAGTTCTCCTTATCTTAGAAACACATATATGCTTTGTGTTGCAGTGGTTGCCATGGCAAGTCTGTATATTTTATTAAATACCAGACCAGAGTAAACAGATATTGCAGCAGACAGAGGTAGTGCTGGAGGCATCAAGACTTTGTCAGCATTTCTGATATAAATATATATTTTTCAGGGTTTCCTACCTGAAATGTTAACTCTATAACAAGTTAACACAAGACAACGAATGCTAATGCCCAAGTGGCTGAATGTTTCAAGGGGCCCTAAAACAGGAAATAAAAGGAAAACCATTTCTTCTGGAGATCTGTGACTATTATAAATAACAGAAGTTTGAGACCATTCCTGAAGTGTTTATCAGTAGGCCTAAGAATTAAACTTGCCATTTGGTTTTTAGCCAAGAATACTGACTAAAATTTTTGAATTGTGGTTTGGTTGATATAGGAGATCATTCTTCTTCTAAATCAAAAATAGTCTACTGCTCAAGAGTAGGTTCTCATAAAAACTGTAAGTACATAGGCTATTTTATGTGGCTCACGGATTTAAAAATATACAACCAACAACAACAATAAATAATATTTATCTAGCTCTTATTATATCCCAGGTCCTGTTCTAAGCCCTTTATGTGTTATTATCGGACTTGCAGAAAAGTAAATAAAGAATACACATACCTTCTTTAATAAGTTATCGTTCTGTGCAAAAATAAGGAAGGTAGGGACCAAAAAATAAAAAGAGGTCTTAATTTACTCATCTACTTAAGATGTAAAATGAGGGCCATCTCCATAGGATTCGCAGAGCAGTAGAGAGTGAGATAACCACTCTAACCACTAAGAAGTCTTGAACAATTATTTTTGGCCCAGATCTGGCCAATGCAGGCATACTTTCTTATGTATCAGTTGTGCCAATTATTCTCAAATGATTTCAGTGACCACAGCATAGAATAACTAATTGTGATTAGGTGAGTTAATGAGATGCTTTAAAAGAAAATCATATCTTAAACATTTTAGGCGAAAATCCAGGTGCCACAAAACCTCATCTATCTCTGCATACTAAAAATGAATCTATTTATACACCTGAATATTCTCTTGGGTATATCTAAACATCTGTGATAATGTCTATTATAAAAATTGAATGCTTTCATTTGCTGAAATTCCAGGAAAACAAATCAACAGAGCTCCCAGTTTTTCACTCCAGCTGGAATGATTTAGTTTATTGAAGTCATCATAAGGAGAGTTCTCTAAGACATCTGAAAATGTGTTTCATCTTTTGGCCACATATTTCTCAATCCTTATATTAGTGTAATGAAAATAAGCTGTATTGGATATTTAAGAAATATTTAAATAATGTTTCTTGTAATCCATGTTTTGGACCAGAACATACTGAGTAAAATCCTAGAGAGTCTTCCAACAACTCACTGCCGCCTCATTTTCTCTCCTCTTTCATATTGTAGTTCTTGCTGCTATTGTTTCTTTTCTTAATCTGGCTTTGATTGTTGCAATGGGGCACAGAAGTGATAAAAAAAAAAACAAACACTGTTTACTTAACAAATGCCACAGGAAAACCAGTCTATACATTGGACAGAGACTAATTCAGCGGACTAGCTATTGTTATCCTACCACCAAATAGCAAGACTGATTTTTTTTTAAAACTAAATTTACCTAAAACAATTTAAAGTGGGTTGTTGAGACCATGAATCTTAGTAGTTTGGGCTGGTACCTAAAGACTAAAGGCATCTATATTTACGTAATAAATATACTTTGGTATTATTCTGTTTTGGAAGACAACGGGGACTTGTTCACATCAGTATATTCACACTCATGTGAGAAGAGCTCAATATGTCAGCAACTGGAAGACCAACTATTTAAGAGGGGAAGAAGTGGAAAGAAAATAAACACCAGAGCACACATCACCAGCTGCCATCAGCGGCACACTCATTCACATTTATACCCATTCCACCTAATGGGTTAAAAAAAAAAAAACTGGCTTGTTTCCCAAACAGTGTAAGAATATTTTATAAGAATGTTAAAGATTTTAATCAAGGTTATTTTTAATTTCTGTAAAGAGTTCTGTTTGAAAATATTTGCATGTATGTTTCCTCACGTCTAAATCACAAAGAATGAATTGAACTGGAATTAATAAAGGATTTGACAGCGCAGTCTTGTAGACTTCAATTCAAATTCCAAGTGGTTGCATCCAGGTTAACCTTCCAGTTAGTGAGAAGTAGCATCTACGCATGCTTGTAACACTTTTGTGTATATAAAAGATGGAAGTCATGGGGTCCTGTTGGAACCAAGAAGCTACCTCAGAGAGCCAGTCATCCATTCGTGTTGCACTCTTATCCATGCACTAATTGATGATGGTGAAAAGGGTCTTGCAACTGAATTAAGGGACAATGATTAAACCAAAACTAGGACTGGCCAAGTTGGGAATTAGTACTAAAATGTCCAGCAATCTCAAACCCTAGAGTGGAAGCAAAATGTAGGCCACTTACTTTGGCATTTGAAAAATGTGTTCTTGGTATATCTTTGGGTCTTCATGTGTTGTCAGTCTCACCAAAAGGAAAAATAACCCAAAGCAAAGCCAAACCAGCCCCCTTCCCACCAAAATCTGCAAGTATATTTACATGTTTAAACACTGGCTCTGGGGACAGGTTCAGGGATAAATATGTACCGTGGTACTTTTCAGCTTCACAAGTTGGTTAATGTTAAACAAACACATATTGCAAATCGTGTCTTCTTACGAGGTTGTTTTCTGAGATTCCATGGGTCAGGGTCAAAACCTCCCGTTTTCTAGCTTTTCTACAGTGCTAAATCAATAGTTTGACAAATGGAATAACGGTCTAATTAAACAGTGACAATACCCTTCCAAAGCAACGGTGCTGAAACTATTTCATCATCGGTTTTGCTGTCATATCGCCCTTATAAAACAACAGCAAAAACAAACCAAAACCAAAAAAAAAAAAAAAAAAAGGATCCAAACGCATATGCCTTTTCTGTTTATAATGATTAAATATCCATGATCACAGTTACACCTCACAGTAACCTGGCATAATGGTTTTTGTTAGACCAGTTTTATTTTTTTTTAAAGATTTATTTATTTTATTCATGAGAGACAGAGAGAGAGAGAGAGAGAGAGAGAATGGGAGAGACAGGCAGAGAGAAGCAGGCTCCCTATGGGAAGCCCATGTAGGACTTGATCTTGGGACCCCAGGATCACGCTCTAAGCCAAAGACAAATGCTCAACTGCTGAGCCACTCAGGCATCCTTTTTAGACCAGTTTTAAAGAAAAAAATGGAGTTCCAGAATATTTACATGACTTCCCTTATTCAACAAAACTATATTAAGTAGGTACCATGCTAGGTTTTAAAGTTAAGAGACAATTATTTAAATACACGAATACTTACATAATGTTTACTATGTGCCACTCTTCTAAGGCCTTATAAATACTGAACTCGTAATTCCTCACAACAGCAGCGTGAGGTGGGTACTATTATTACCTCCTCTCTACAGTTGAGGAACCTGAAGGCACAGAAATGGCAAACAGCTTGCCCCAAGTCAGACAGCTAACAAAGGACAGGAATTGGATTTAAGTAGGCAGTCAAGCCCCACAATCTATATTAGCTGACCCTGTGCTATGCAGAATAAGGCACAGCATCTGCTCCCAAGGACTTCAAGGTCTAACAGTGTAGACAAATGGGCCAGTACAGCTCATAGGAAGCAGAGAGCACAGAGGAGGGAGGATTAAGTCTAACCTGTCTAAAGGCTCTCAGCTGGCAGGGAGCAGAATGGGAGTCAAACGTGAATCTGTGAACTTGGACTCCAGAGTCAACGTGTTCTCCATGACACAGGGCAGGCCCATATTTGATAAGAGTTTGGAATGACAGTGAGAAAACAATGTACTTATAGGAAACGGCGTGTGAGCCAAAGGATAAAGGCTGGGCTTCTTTGGGGACAGAAAAAGCACTGTGGTTCCTAACAGATATAAATGTAGACAAGGAACAGGTGAGCAGATCTCCCTCTTATCTTCGTCACAGGGAATGCATACCTGCGGAATACATTTAACACGTAATTTAATATATATGCAGTTACCAGCAGAACTCTTCTGTATGGCAAATTAACTGGAAAGCTTCACAGTCATTCTAAGGCTTGTGGTCAGTCAGAAGGAAACAGAGTCAGATGTTCTGCTCACAAGTAGGAGGAAAGCCCAGAGACATGGAGACAGTGATGAGCATCATTCAGGGCATATAATAGATATTCAGGGATTGCTGCCTCATTGAATGACTGCCTCATTGACTTACTGAAAACAGGAGCCAGACAAAAAAGACTAGAGACGATGCATTCTCTGTTGCTCACTTTTTAACTTGGCTGAACATTTTGATGGGGGGAATGAGTTCAACTGAAACATTTAGAATCAGGATTTTATGTCAATATATCAATTTTAGGTCCAACAGGTCTCTCCTGGGCAACCATTTTGATATTTCTTTGACCACTATATAAGTCCAACTACCAACTACTTATATTTCTAAGTTTTGTAGTCCAAGCAGAGGCAAAAGGAGCTACACGGGAAGCAATAAATAACTGTTTGGCCAGTTTGAACTACAGTTGTGTTTGTGTGTTCCATGGCACATAGTAGGTCCCCAGTAAGTGAATGGGTGAATTTCATTTGGTCCTCCCAGTGGTCCTTGTTATTTTTTTTAATAATAAATTTATTTTTCATTGGTGTTCAATTTACCAACATACAGGATAACACCCAGTGCTCATCCCGTCAAGTGCCCCCCTTAGTGCCCGTCACCCATTCACCCCCACCCCCCGCCCTCCTCCCCTTCCACCACCCCTAGTTCGTTTCCCAGAGTTAGGAGTCTTTATGTTCTGTCTCCCTTTCTGATATTTCTCACACATTTCTTCTCCCTTCCTTTATATTCCCTTTCACTATTATTTATATTCCCCAAATGAAGGAGAACATACAATGTTTGTCCTTCTCCGATTGACTTACTTCACTCAACATAATACCCTCCAGTTCCATCCACGTTGAAGCAAATGGTGGGTATTTGTCGTTTCTAATGGCTGAGTAATATTCAGGATTTTATACTTTTTATAAATGAAAAAATGAAGACCCAGAGAGTTTACTTGTTGATAGTGCCCATAGCTAGTGAGTGAAGGAGTTAGAACTTGAACCCAAATCTTCTGAATGGTACCCCAGTCAGGTGTTAGCATGACAAAGGAACAAGAACTTGTTCAGCCATCAGATCCTTTGGGTGTCAGAAGACTTCTGGTGTAGATTGAAAGAGATGAAGGGGGACAGTTACAAGACCAAAAAAAAGGGAAGGCCTCCTTTGAAAAAACTAAAGTCTTATGCAAGATTCAAAGGAAATGCCATCAGCCTTTTAAACTCAAGAGCATAAGCAAAATTATTTGAGTTACTGTGGTTGTCTTACACACATGTCAATATCAGATCCCCCAAAATTAAAAAGTATCAGTCCTCAAGTTTTCACTTATCACGTTATGCTAGACACTATAGAAAAGGAAGTTGACTATAGATGCTTACAAATTAAAGTATTAATATTACTGGATAAATTACTCATAATTTACTGAAGCATTGATCTTTACTTGGGTGTATTTTAAAATAATTAAGCTTAAATATATTGAACTTTAGATTCTAACTTTAAAGATAATCTTCAAATACGTAGGAAAGAATAGAAAGAGTAAAGATTTCTATACCTGAAAATTCAATTCCTGTAAAAGTTGTAATTAGCTCCTTTCTCATGTATTTTACACTATTTGAAGCAAAATATCTCATAAGCCTAAACTTTTCTGTTCTTAGCCAAATTATGCTACTACAATCCTTATGGTCCAATCACAAAGCAGAGGCCCCAACCCACCTGAACACTCTCTCCAAGAATGTAATGCAGGCAAGAATTGCTCCGGGCCACTCTGGTGGTTTTGGGTTTTTTTTCCTGTTTGCAGTAAATCTTTATTATCACAATTTCTAACACATTTTCCTGAGATATCTCAAATTTCGATACTGCTTGACTGCTGTTTTTTTATGAGCTCATTTGCAACAGAACAACTTTAAAAGACATGGTCCCAAAACCCTGTAATCCCCTCCGAACTCCCCACCCCCTCTCTTCCCCCCTTCCCATTACCTGCCTCAAAATCCAGGAATTTGGGCAGCCTGGGAGCTGCCTCTTGCCTCCTTTGTCTTTGCTCCTGCTGTTCCCCTGCTGGTGGCCTCCTCCTCATCCCTCTGCTCCTGGCCAGCTCCTGTTTATTCTTTTAGTTTGAGCTCAGCTGTCACCTCCAGGAAGTCTTGTTCATCCCTTTCAAACAGAGTTGGGAGCCACACTTTTCCTACCCCTCACTTCCTACTCACCCACTACCTTATGGTGTCATGACTTATATAAACAATGGATTCCTTTGGGAGACCAGGGCTTTTGAGAGTGGGTCTTCTTTTCTTACTGTCTCTATTGCCTTAGCCCCTACCACAAAGTACATAGGTGTTCAATATTATTTATCGAGTGAATAAATGAAGATGACTTCTTATGTTGTAATAGAAATTGAGTATCTCATAGCATTACGAAAAAATATTGATGTCCATTTTTTTCAACATTTTGAGATCTATTAGTGTATGTACCTCCTGCTGGTGGGGGAGAAAAATAATCCTTCCTTTCAGAACAAACTGGACATGTATAATTTTGTCTGGACTCTAAATAACTCATAAGTGCACTTTCAGAATCAAAGATTTTTTTTTAAGAGAGTTGATTGTTGCTGGTCGAGCACCCAAAATATTCTCACTAAAAATAGACATTTAGCTAGTGGCTAATATCCAGGATTGATTAACATTTGTTGCAGAACCGAGGAGAGAACTATTTGGTTTTGTTGCTTTTGTTTTTAATAAACGTTTACGGTTTCTCTCAGAGGGAAAGTAATCCATAATTTTTAAAGGTTAGTTGCAAATATTGATGGGAGGGGAAAAAAAGATTACCCACATTTTAATAATCAGGAAATAACCACTTATTCATTATTTTGGTAGATGTACTTTCAGGCACTTTTTTCTTTGGATACATATGTTTATGTTATATATTCATAATTTTAAAAACATAGGAATCGTATTACTATTAGATTTTATATCTTGCTTTTAAAACTTATAATTTTTCCTGTGCCCTTATTATGCCTTGAATATTCTCTGAACAAATGATTGGTAATTATTGCTTTACATTTTTGCAAAGGAACTTAATGCTTCCTTCTGAGCAGAAGGAACTAGTGCAGGATCCATCAAATGAAATAATTATTATAATGTTTCTTGTTGTAACCTCATATATAAGTTCCAATGAGAGGTTTTGGATGCACATATTGAATTAGCGTCCTTAACAGAGATTTTCATTAATTCAACATTTACACAGTACCTATTAAAACCCAACCATAGGCTAAAATTAATCAAGGTAAACAAGCAAAAGAGATTGTTTACAACTAATCTACATTGCCTGTCTGGACATACTTGAATATATCCCCAAACCTCCTAAACCATCTGACCAAATGTCTCCAATCTGCTGCTAAGTAAGGTCAAGACATTTACTTTAACTGAGTCAATTTTGCTATATTTATTTTTAAAGATTATTTATTTATTTATTTATTTATTTATTTATTTATTTATGAGAGACACACAGAGAGGCAGAGAAATAGGCAGGGGGAGAAGCAGGCACCTCGTGGGGAGCCTGATACTGGACTTGATCCCAGGACCCCGGGATCACGACCTGAGCCAAAGGCAGACACCCACCCACTGAGTCACCCAGGTGCCCAATTTTCCTATATTAAAAGAAAGATTGATGCTACCAACTTTACACTCAGCCCTCCAGGATTTATAAATTCTCACTCAAGTGACCCATAAAGTACAAAAAGCTCAAGTTGTCTTGTTGCACTGGGCACTGCTAACCCCTGTATTCATCAAAGGATGAATACATCAGCGTACAAGTGCCTTGTGAAGAGCTCTGAGGGCCACTGCCCTTCGGTGGAGTTGCTCCCAATTGCTTACAGGAGAGATGAGCATTTCTGACAGAAACCTGTCCCTCTCTTTTTCTGCTCAGACCTGACTCAGGAAATCCTCTGCATTCCCTAAGAGCAGTCCATTAAGAACTGTCCCTGAGTCACAGCTCGAGATACGTTGGGGAGTCCAAATTCAAGCAAGAGGGCACCTGGTTTACAATCTCCAATCGCTGATGAAATCACAAAATCAAAATATGTAGAATTTTGATTCTGGTAGAGCAAATTCTGGTAGAGAATTTGCTTTTATAGGAAAGGGATTGATAGAATATGAAAGAAAGCAATGGAAGTTAATGTGCCGTGCCCCCCAAAGAATATAATTTTTAAGCCATCCATTGCTATTCATTAGACAGGCAATCAGCTCACACTACCATTGTGTCAATACTGCATTCTGTACAAAGGACTGGAATTAGCAAGGAGATTTCGCTGGAAGTGTTGTTATTATACACCTCCTTCCCAGGGCTGTTTCCTCAAGTAGGCATCGTAAAGAGTTGGGATCTTTCTTTAAAGGAAACTTTTAAAAGCTCTAATTTAACATTTAGAATTTCAATTTATTATTTAAGTTGTAATCAGGCATAAATAAGCCTCACAGACCTTGTCATTCTTCTTTACCCAGATAGATCTGCATAGGCAGAAACTTGGCATGAACTTTTGATATGTTTTTCTCTGCATCATATCAATGTGGAATCAAGACATAAATTTGAGTTGCTTCAAAGGCAAATGGCAGAGAAAAAATATCAAGACATGAGCTGTCTCCTTACTAAAATTGTGGGGTTTTTTTTTTTTTTTTTTTTTGTCAGCTGAGGCTCAAAGGAATTTTCTATTTAGGTCTGTAGCAAAGCCAGTAAATTTGTCAACCTGAACCAAACTTGTTTGCTAATTTTGCAACATAGTATTTGACTATTCAAACATTTCCAAAATGCTCCATTGTATAACTGTAAAGGTGCTTTTGGCTGGGTTGACGAGAGGGGCATGCCATCAACTAAGCAATTTCCTCACAATGCATGGGTCATTGCATTTTTCTTGGCCAGGGAGGTTTTTAGAGCAGGAAAGCAAGGCCTCCCCCCAGGGACACAGGCTGGGAAGCCCTTTGGGGCCTCATTTGGGAATGTCCTGAATTTAGACTTTTTAAAAGTATCCTCACACTAGGCTAGTGAAAGTCATTTGTATTATATGTGTTTTTAGGTGTTAATTTTAAGTAGACATGTTGACAATGTACTACAATTTAGTAACCCTGTTTTGGATTTAAGTACATTTTCTAATATATTTGGAGCCTCAAAAAAAAAAGGAAGTGGCCTAAGATTCCACAGATATCTGAGAGGCTGTGCTGAAGGAGAATTAGAAAAACATTAATCTTTACTTTGGTGTCTACAATTAACTTGGCAGTGCCTCTTGGGGTAATACTCAATTTTACCTTTTTTATTCCATGTTTTTTATTCTGTAAGCTGAGGTTAGTAATTATATAACTGTGAAAAGAAGTACCTATAGCAACCCTTAAGTTTTCATCACCCTGCAAATGATACAGAGACTACAATGGCACAAGTATGTAAGTACTCAACTCACCTTCAGAATAACATGAAATTCAGTTATTTGAATAATTTGGGAAGATTTCTGTACCATTTCCATATGAAATTTTCTTTTTCTGCATGTATCCATTTTAAAAGAGTTAAAGTGAAGAATTTGGAATGCCAAAGCATGATATCAAAAAAAGATCAAATTCTCTTCAACACTGTAAGCCTGAAAATCAAAATCCAAAGTGCAAATCCTATGTCAAAAAGAAGTAATCAAGATCTTGTTTCTGACTGCAGTGGTGCTAAGTATCTTCCATTTTGGGGAATGACTTGGTAGATCAAGTCTACCAAGTCTGATTTACCTACAATACAATAAGAAAATAGTTGGATCAACGTAAGTATCCATATTTGGAAGCGCTAGCATTGACTGTAGAATGACAGACATATCGTCTTGGAACTTAATCTACTTCCTTAGATTTTGCGTTTATGAGGCAAAAGGCTGAAAATGATTTAAAAAAAGTAACTCTTCTTGGGGTGCCTGGGTGGCTCAGTCAGTTAAGCGTCCTACTTTTGTTTTCAGCTGTTGTCATGATCTCAGGGTTGTGAGACTGAGCCTTATGTTGGGCTCCATGCCGGGCAGGGAGTCTGCTTGAGATTCTCTCTCCCCCCCTCCATCTGCCCCTGCCACAAACAACGTGTGCGTGCTCTCTCTCTCTCAAATAAATAAATAAATCTTTTTTTTTTTTTAAGTAACTTTCTTGGAAAATAAGTCATCACAAAAAGAATGTAATATAGAAAAGTTAAAGAAACAGAGAAGAAAAGAGATAGAGGACCTAAAGAGAAGTTGAAGTAGGAGCAAAGAAAAGGAAGTGAATGCAGATACAGACACAATATGAAAGTACTAAACATTAGGTAATTTGGTTTCTTAGTCATTACTGTTCCTACCCATCTTCTTCCAATTTGGCTGTATCTAGATCCTATTTCCAAGTACTATTTTGTCCCATAACTAATGTTAGAAATTTTGGTGCAGTCCCGATGAGAACAAGAGGTTATCTTTCCCAGTGTCATTGCAAAATGCCATGATGGTCTGGCTAAGGCATTTTTTTTTTTTTAATTGTTGACTCATTTTGACTTGATCCAGCTGGAACTTTGTCTTTGAGGACATCATTAAAGGTAGAAATTTTAAACAAGATGATCAATGATTTTAAAGATGAGCAAGAAAAAATTTTAATTCAGTGCACAGATGTGATCTGAATTTATTTTGAGCCAACAATTATGTACTTTCAAAAGATAACATTTTGGGATATACACTCTTATGAACTTCTCTGTACTATTCAAAAATTATAACCACAGATGGATGGAAGGGTGCTGAAATGGATGAGTTATCACCATACAGTCTCTTTTGGCATATAAAGGAAAATAAAGACTTTATTGCAGGTTTCTTATTTTTCATAGAATAGTCACATGGAATTCATGGACTGTATTGTGAGCCAGTGAAAGTGATAAATAGAAGTAATACTACAAGAAAGAGTCAAATTACCACGGACTCCTATTTAAATCCTTTTGATCTGCCTTTTCATTTGCCTGAGAATAAAGGACCCAAAGAGAAGTTGAAGTAGGAGCAAAGAAAAGGAAGTGAATGCAGATACAGACACAATATGAAATTATTAAACATTACGTAATTTGGTTTCTTGGTCATTACTTTAGGTCCTCTATCTATTTCATTTCATTTTCATTTCTACCTCTATTCATTTCATTTGTCTGAGAATAACAGCAAAAATCACCAGAGCCAAGCTATCATTCAAGCCATCCTCCAAGTCCCTACCTCCATCTCCATCCCATCTTCCTACCTACATCTCTTCCTTCTCTGCTGATTTCATGATTGTTTTTTTCAGAAGCTTTCAAGAGATCCTTATCACTAAAATTCTGTGCTTCCTAGACTTTATGGCTTTCACAGTCTGGACTATTCCATTCTATTCTACTTTTTCCCTGAAAGTGTCTGCTGCAGCCAGACTGGTTCTCACTGTTGCCAGAATATGCGTTAGCTCATCTACAGTTTTTCCCCCAGGATGCCCTTCCCATTTCTCTCTACCTGTTGGGATCTCAAGTAGACTTTTAAGGCCTTCCTCAAGGTCTATGGATTTCCTCATGCTTTCTTGGATTGCCTCAGCCTCAGGAGACTCTTTATCTTCTGGAGTCCTGGGGAATACTGTGCAATTCTGCTGACATTAACTGTGCTATAGTCTGGGAAGCCAGACATATCTTACCCTTTGCCCCCGCCACCCCCTCCAAGGACCAAGCCTCATATACTTGCTCCTAGTGGCACTTATATGAATTTCTTATATGAAGGATCAGTTAAAGTGTTTGTCATTTTCTTGCTCAGACTTGCTTCATTATTCACTACCTGCATATTTTTCATTTTATTCATTTTTTTAAGTTGGTACATATTCTGGTTAATTACTTCTTTCTATAGTGGTACTGGAACCAAATCAGAACTAAATAAATATGTTGCATTTGCCATGCTTTAAAATCAAAAGAGCACAGACCTATTACCAAATGAAGAAATATGCAGAACATTAAACTATAGTGTTGTCTGTGTTTTCCTTATGAATGGAAAGTTACAATGAGTTTTGTCAAGACCAGACCATACATTTTTCATCAATCAACATATCTAAACGTATCAAAAATTAAGGGAAGAAAATAGTCAACAAACAAGTTCCTAAGCTATATTAATTCAGCTGACTTTTGTCAAATTAATTTTCACAGGTCTATATTTGATTTTTAAGTGTGTATTAGGAAAGTTTGTAATAAGAATTTTGCAATTAGAATAGGCTCAAGAGAAATCTAAGACTTCGTAGAAGTCTTTTAAGTGTGCATTTTATTTTAATCTAATATTGCTAGTTTATAACTTAGTATACTTGAAGATCTAAATTATGAAGAAATCTAAACAATATTTTAAGGGAGGTAAAAGTATTTAGACATTTATCTCTATCCTTCTTTATATGGAGATATCATAGTATGAAATTCACATATTAGAACCCTTTTCTTTTCAGTTGACCAACTATGAAACAGAATTTTATTAGAATACCGCTATTTAATCTTCTAACAATTAGTGCAGATTTTTGCTTGCTTCCTCTGTTAACTTTTCAAAATGGAAAAAAGTCTTCAATTGGAAACATCACAATAATGGAAGTTGAAAAGGAATATTCTTTAAATTTTTCTGAAATGAAGATTAACATATTTGTTACAATTTTTTCCTAGGCCATAATACATTTCATCCAATAAAAGACAAATCTACAGAGTAATTTTGAAAAATAAAGAACAAACTAAGAGACAAATACAAACAAATACACCATATAAAAGTTAATAAACCAAATGGGCACATTTGAAAAGGAAATAAGAAATGGATAACTGGGCATTTTACTTAATATTTAATGCCTTGCATTAGCTTAAGAATTTCTTACTCAAAAGAACAATGTTTAGTTGTGTTTTTATGGAAATTGGGAGTTGACTCACCTGTTGTAATCTAGAATTTCTTCTGATTGGTCATCAGCTTGTTCACTCGTGTCATAAATATTTAAAAGGCAAAGAATGTTTAATTCTGGATTGATTTTTAATCTTTTTCTCACCTAACTTTGATAAATATAACTGATATATTTTCACAACAGCATAAATTATATGCCAATACATTTTAACTCTTTCTCTGATGTTTGGAAAGCCAAGTAGATTTCTTTGAAAAGGACAAATTGTTCATTTAGAAATTCTTTAAAAACTCCAAATAGCGTTTTGCTTACTCAGCACAGTGCCTTTGGAATGGTAGCAGTGGCGGATAGAGCCGATGATTTTCAGTCTTGCAGTTCCTTGAGGAGTTGGTGCCATTTGTAAGTGTCTGTCATCCCATAAAATTTCCTCTGAATAAGCCAGCAATCCAAAGAAAAACAACTCTTCTCTTCTATAATTACTATTTTCTATGCATTCTGATTGTAATGTTTCATTAAACAATCTGACTCTATAACTATTGTTATTGTATTATTATAACTTTGCCTTCAGTTCATAAATCTAGAAATGTTAATTTTCCAAAAGCTTTATCAACCAACCTATAGCATCTTGATACAGAAGGATACCAATCAAGAGAAAACTTTCAGTAAGTATTTTGCTGTATAAAAGCCAAAATTCTAAAAACAAATAGAAATTGGTGTAACCGATGTTTAATCCAAATGTACAACAGTAAACTGAGTTAGCTTCTCTCTATTTTTTTTTTTAAGAGCTGACGCAAGTTGGACAGAGGGAGGTGTTGGGGCAAGGTGGTGGTGGTGTGATTGGCTTGTCTCATTCACGCCCACTGGTCTTTAAATCATTGTCTAGGTCCCCAAAGGTTCATATAAGTCAACACTGTTACAGGGGTCTGCCATTCCAAACAATTCCAGAAAGATTGCACAGGACTGGATAAATAATTAAGGTAAAGCTCTTTTTACACGAATAGTTGTAGAGTTAAAATAATGCTTCCTTTCTTCTTTTTATGGTGTAGAATGTTTATTTATTATAATTTAAATATTTGAAAATACTACTTACATTTTTTTCTCATTAAAAAAAATAAATTCAGAATAATGTCAGACATTGAAATTATTTACCTAGGTCTTGACTGCAGCTTTCTTTTGCAGATAATTTTAGGTTTGAGTATAAAATCAGGACAGGTGATAATAGAAAAGGGAGACATAGTAAAAAAAAAAAAAAAAAAAAGGAAAGTACAAGTATTTAGTTATTGACATCTCCTGGTTAATCACTGAGTAAAGAGTGGACACAATTTGTCTTAGAGAAAAATATAAGGTTTTAGAAGTACATTCTCAATGCTGTAACATTAAAGATTGTCTTTATCTTGAAACCAAAAATACAAAAACGAACGAAAGGAGGAAAATCCCATTACTGCAGCAGATATGAATAGCTAAGAGTATGGGCTGCACCATTGTCAAATGAAAAAGAAAAGACTTGTGTCCCCTTGTCTTCTTATTTGTCCATTTTAATGAAGGAGTATTTTTAGAGCAGATTTACTGGAAGAAACTGGGAAGTTGAATAGAATATAAACATAGTGTTAGATTTGGAAGGACTAGAAACAATTAGAGCTGTACTCCTCAAATTTGTCAGTCAGATGGGGGGAAAATTCTCAGTGGATTTTAGTATCGCCATCTCTTGGGTACCTTACAGAGCATATCTTGATGATTCTAACTAAACACCTAGCTGACAGCAAAGAGTGTTTCCTAACTCAGTAAGAAAAATATTTAAACTGATGATATATATTGCATTCATGGATAGTTGGCTGAAAGTCTGATTTTTGACATACTAAAGATATTTAGGGGTGTTTTCTAGAAAAGACTACTATTTGTTCTGGAGTCCAAGATCCTCCAGTTGTTCAGATTTATATGTAGACGATGTTGAAGGTTTTTTTTGAAAGTCTTTATTTTTTAAACCTTAAATCAGTAAGATTGAAGTACTGAGAAGGATAGTTTTGAGGACCAAACTCTCGAGTTTTCTTTAATTACGTTATACAGGATGCTTTGTGGATTACTAAAGTTCTTGTTTTTAATACATGAGTTACTTTAGAGAAAGTAAAATAATTTATTTAAAAAAAAATTACCTCTGAAGGTGGTCCGTATCTATTATACAGGATGTAGACATTTTAGAAATTGACTGCGTCCACAATTTAGGTTCTTAAATATCATGTTTTAATACATGAAGCATGAAGAGTTCACTATGATAATATCATACGTGGTACATATCTTTCTACATTTCTGGAAACTACTGCTTGGGAAAATAGGAACTGAAATTTACGTGTGAATTTAAGATGTTTAAGAGGACTAGAGAATCTAGGTTGCCTTCTAAGAACAGAGCTAGAAATGTTATTTTGCTTATATTTTATATTTATATTTATTTTTTGTTTATATTTATATTTTGTATGTAAAATATAAACAAAATAACATTTTAACATATTCAGATTTAACCTTTATACCTCATCATATGGCTGCTGTAACTCATATGAGCAAGCATTTAATATTCTTAGCAAAAGGAAAAGACCTCAATATAGGGTTATTTCTTTTAACTTTCCTAGTTCTCCCTAGATATTATTTCTAAGCTATATCTGAATAGAGGAAAGGAACGGAAATTCTAGAATATTAGCACCAGCAATAAGACGTGGTCAGGTAAATACAGTTTTGCTGTCATTGGCAGTATCTTTTCTAAGATGTACCTCAGGCTGAATCATACTGAACATTTTTACAGAAGCTAATTTCTGTGAAAAATCATGCCACAGACTAACAAACCATCTGACTCTCTGTGTGCAACTAGAAGGGCACCGTTGGGGCAATCGTTTAAAAGAATTTAGTATAAAGGTGATATAAGATTGACTTCACCGTTAAAGCTGTGTTCGTTTACCTAAGGCACATTTGGGATGTGGATTTAAGTCAGTTCCTGGGATGCAAAGATCATTTGGCTTTTAGAAGTTGTATGACCAGCTACTTCCCACTTACTCAACCAAAAGGTAAATGACATGGGAGGAGATCTACTATCTGAGCCCAGATTTCAGAGTAGATTCGTCAGAAATAGGTTGGCATGAAAGAAAGACAGACTAGGATAGTGGGAAGTGCTCTGCCAATGTCAGCTTCCTTTTCACATTCACTTATCAGTAAAATAAATGTTTGCAGTCACTAGGGAAGGTCATAACTTTTGCCTCTTGACTCAAGGACAGTTTTGCTTTCCAGATTTGAGGTTTTTCTTTGGAGCTGAATCACCTAAGTAAGTTCTGAGATTTCTGAGATTTCTGAGAATCTCCTATCCTACATTTCTTGGGTACGTCTTCAAAGAATAAGACATCATGTTTAAGAACTAGAATTTGGATATAAATTAGGACATTTAGATAGCTCTTAACGAATATGAAGAAACAAAGCCTTCTAACAGTGATAGTATTCTAAAGTACAACGTGTGATAAACATATGAAGGAGAGGAGAACATGGTACGAGAGCGTATAACGGAGGATCGAGTTTATATGATGGTGGTAGCTGGCCCCCTGGCATTTAAAGATTTTCAGGTTCCTTTTACCTTGGGAGACACCTAGGTTTAAGAATATGGAGAAGATTTTAAAAATATAATGAAATTCTTTTTTTAAAAAAGAATGTGGAGAAGAACATTCCAGGCAGAGAGAACAGTAATGTTAATGGGTCCCAAAGTGGCAAGGAGAAATTTTAAAAAGCCTAGTTTATCCAGTGAGAAAGGGGAGGTGTGGTTCAATATGGACCTAAAAAGGTGTGTGTGGGTTAAAGTATGTGGACCCTGAAAGCATATTAGGAAATTTGACTTTATTCTAAAAAGTGATGAAAAAAATCATTTTAGGGCCTTCAGCAGATAGTCATTTGGAGTTATTGGTCATGGAGACAGAAGTGAATGAGTTGTTGGGTTTTTTTTAAAGATTTTATTTACCTATTCATGAGAGACATAAGAGAGAGGCAGAGATGTAGGCAGAGGGAGAAGGAAGGGCTTCTTTCCTCACAGGAAGCCCAATGTGGGACTCGATTCCGGGACTGGGATCACGCCCTGAGCCGAAGGCAGACGCTCAACCACTAAGCCACCCAGGTAGCCCATTTTTAAATGTTGAAAGGATTGATCGGACTTGGTGATAGACTGGACATAGGTAGGGAGATTCAGGATGGAGAGTGAGAGGTGTCTATACCTATAGCCAGATTCCTCCCACGAGCAATTCGGTTAATGAAGGTGATGGATAGCCGTAGAAGAATCTCTGCCTATGAACATTTAATTCTATTATAATGTTACATTTAATATATCATATATATTAATGTAATATATTATTATATTTTTCAAACAAAGTGTATGCCAACATCATTCTTTTCTAGCCTACCCATGCAAAGATTCATCGATTTTTCATTAAGTAGCTGCTTAGAGAAAAAAATGTAAATTATGTTATAATAGAACAGTTCATTCAAAATCTGTTTTTCTCTACCAAACAGTTCATTGGGTGCAGGGATTCTATCTTTTTGTCTTTTTTAAAAGATTTTATTTATTTATGTATTTATTTATTTATTTATTTATTTATTCAGAGAGAGAGAGAGTGCGAGTGCGGGGAGGGGCAGAGGGACAGAGAGAGAGAATCTCAAGGAAACTTCATGCTGAGCGCCAAGGCTGATGTGGGCCTTGATCTGATAATCCTGAGATCATGACCTGAACCAAAACCAAGAGTCAGTTGCTGAACTGACTGAGCCACCCAGGTGCCCCATGGGATTGTCTTAGTCATGCTTCATATTTTATAGTTTCTGCCTCCTATTTCATTTTAAGTATTTGTTGAATGAATAAATACCATCTATAAAATATTCCCACGCTGAAGTATAATCGTGCTAATAAATTTTAATAGTTATGATACGGTCTGAATGTCTCAAGGTATGTATGTACTTTGTGCTGTAGGCAAATGGTACAGAATATCTAGTTTCTCATAATATTCTAATTCCTCTTAAATTTTGCTTATGGCTATTGTTTCCTTAAAATAGGTCAATAATGGAATCTTCAGAGCTAAAGATATAAGCTATGAAATGTGTTCCAACTTTTACGTGAAGATGCCCCTTGGCCAGGGCCAACATTAGGATTTGGGGCTGAAATCTTAAACCACTGTTTAATACTTCATGGGCTATATCATGTCATCTTCCAAAGAGAATGTAATGTTTTATATCTGGCATAAACAGCATAAGATTAGGCCCCAATTTCTTTATTTGAGAAGTGTACCCACCTTGCTTACATTTTTTGTGAGTTTTGAGAATTGTAAAGTCCTCTTTTATAAAAGTTGTAGATATGCATATAAAATACTATATAGCTTGCATGCAGATAAAGACAGCAATTAAATTCTAATTATTAAAAGAAAGAAGGGGGGGTGTCTGGGTGGCTCAGTCTGTTAAGTGTCTGCCTTTGGCTCAGGCCATGATCCCAGAGTCCTGGGATCAAGCCCCTAGTTGGGCTCTGCACTCAGCAGGGAGTCTGCTTCTCCTTCTCCCTCTCCCTCTGCCACTCCCTAACCTCTCTGTGCTCTCTTGCTCTCTTTCAAGTAAATAAATAAAATCTTTAAAAATAAATAAATAAAATTTTTAAAAAGAAGAGGAATTTAAATTTACTACTACATACCAATCTATGAAATGCAGAATATCATTTAAATCCCTGGGAGCCTGGGGTGGCTCAGTCAGTTAAGCGTCTGACTTTGGCTCAGGTCATGATCTCAGGGTCCAGGGCTCCAACCCCACATTGTGCTTTATGCTGGAGAATCTGCTTGTCCTTCTCTTTCTTCTTCTGCCCCTACTTCCTCACCCCACTTGTGTGCTCTCTCTCTCTCTCTCTCTCTCTCACAAATAAATGAAATGGTTTTTAAAAATATATCATTTAAATCCTTGAATGCTACCTTGTAGTAAATGGTATTACCCTCATTTTACATATGGTAAGACAAAAAAGTCAGATTTATACCCAGTTATATTTATCACTAGAGCCAGAGTTTCTGTTCCCTGTAGGCTTTAGTTCTCTGTGGTGGAGACAGCAGAACAGAGGTGGCATAGCAGAGAGGCCAGTTTACCTCTCTGTGCCTCCATGACTTCATCTGTAAAATGGGAATAGAACCAAAATAGTACTTCTCTCAGAGGACTGCTATGAGGATTAAATGAGATAATAGATATGAAGCTCTGTAACAGTATCTGGCAGGTACGTAGTGAGCGTCACCATATTGGCTATATTTTTCAATACCAGGTTAGCATGCCTTAATATGAATGAGATCAGTGAGGCTCCTTTGAATAAGTATGAAGTGAAATGGTATTTAACTGAAGCTCCCAGGCCTACTGCCATGTATATTCCTGTAACCCTCTAGAGGGGTTAATAAACTAAAGCATGGAATGCAGAGCATTCCAGGCACCATGGCTCAGGTGTGCAAATGGCCTGAGGCAGTAGAACCTGGAGAGTTCCTGAAATTATAAGAGAGCTAATATAGCTAGAACATTGAGGTAGAGTGGAGAGGAGACCAGAAAAGAGGGTGAACCATGCAGAATTGCATGGACATGTTGAGAACTTAGACTTTCTCCTAAAAACAAGGGAAAGACATGAAAGGGTCTAAGCAAATAAATATGATCTAAATTTTGTTTTCAAAGGATCATTCTGAAAAATAAAATAAAATTTAAAAAGGATCATTCTGGCTGTTGTGTGAAGAGTGAATTGTGGGGGACAGGAGGCAACTGTTGACAGGGCAAGAAAAATGATGGTAGCTTGGACAAGAGTGCTGGTGGCAGAAATGGAAGGTAGTAGATTAACGAGAATATACTTTGATTACTCATAAAATTCAACCTGACTTTGTAAAGGACTGGATGTGGGGGTAAGAAAAGAAAATTTATAATAGAAGACTCATGCTTCTCAGATGGTAACAATATTGTTTGGATAGGAAACATTGGAAAAAGAAGAAACTGTTACAAGTTGGATTTTGGACATGTTGAATTTAAGATATGCAAGCATATACATCAGTTAGGACACTGGACATATGCAGCTGAGGCTCAGAGAAGCCTGGGCCAAAGATGGAACTTGTGATATGAAGCCTTGGGAGTAGATGGGAAGAATGGGGGATTGGGACCTAGTGTTGAGGAATTCAAGTAATGAAGCATTAAACAAAATAGTACTTTTTAGAAAAGATTTTATTTATTTGGACATTTCAGTCCGTTTGGGCTGCCACCTTTGCTCAGAGGATAAGGCTGTGACTTAGTCTGTAAAGAAAGCCCAACTTTACAAAAGGCATTAGGGCCTCCACAAGAGACCAAGAGGGATTACAAGCAAAAACGGAAGCTCCACCCAAGAGGAAAATCTGTGACAGCATTTTGCTCCTATAGAAACCTCTCTGAAAGTGCCAGCTGCATCTGGGAGTTGGGTTCTCCAGGATGCTCCACACATAGACATCTGCAGAGAAGCCACTTACAGAACCTACAAGGGAGCAACCCATTAATGAAGTGGGCCTGCAAGATTTAAGAGAATACCCAAGTACTACCTAAGTTAACCGACATACTCTTCATTCATAAAGATGAACAGAAAACCTAGGATCCCTAAGAACTTAAGGAAAACCAGGAAGCATGAGAAGCACCAAGATGAACAAACAGAATTAACTCCAGAAAAAAAAAAATTAATTTACAGAACAAAAGGAGCTTTTGAAAACTTCTAGTCAATGTCCTTGGGAAGAGTTGAGAAAATATTGCATCTGTAAAATAGAAAGGTTAAGATGAAAAAAAGAGGAAGATGAAGATCAAGTTATTACAAATTAAAAACATGATGGTGAAAAGCAATTAGTGGACACATTGAAAAATAAAATAGATCTAGCTTAAAAGTAAACCATGCTATACATGGAATATGACTCAGCCATAAAAAAGAATGAATACGGGACACCCAGGTGGTTCAGGGGTTGGGCAGCTGCCTTCGGCTCAGGGCATGATCCTGGAGTCTCGGGATCGAGTCCCACATCGGGTTCCCCACAGGGAGCCTGCTTCTCCCTCTGCCTGTGTCTCTGCCTCTCTCTCTCTCTGGGTCATAAATAAATAAATAAATAAATAAATAAATAAATAAATAAAATTGTGCCATTCGCAATGACATGGATGAAGCTAGATAATATATTCTGCTAAATGAAATACGTCAGTTAGAGAAAGACATATATCGTGTGATTTCACTCGTGTGGAATTTAAGAAACAAAACAAATGAGCAAAGGGGGAGAAAAGAGAAAGAAGCAAAACAAGAAACAGACTCTTAATGATAGAGAACAAACTGGTGGTTTCCAAAGGGAAGGTGGAAGGGGGACTGGGGGAAACAGGTGATGGCGATGAAGGAGGGCTTGTCATGATGAGCACCAGCTGATGTACGCAAGCGCTGAATCACTATACTGTACACCTGAAGCTAGTATTTTACTGTATGTTAACACCCTGGAATTTAAATAAAAACAAAAAACAAAGTAGACTATGTTTTTCTACTCTACTCAATACTTTTTCAAACAAAGTTTGAGGGCAAAGTAAAGTTGTTGTTTTTTTTTTTTCCCAACATGAAATATCTCAGAAATTCTGTTTACAAACATGGACACATTGTATGAAAGGAGTCATTCAAGGTGGATTCCAGCACAATGCAAAATGAATTGAAGGAAAGTACATGCAATGATATTCAGAAGACATTGGCAGCTGAGTGAGACCCAGAGGGCGGAGGAGAAAACCATTTAGAAAGTAAAAATACGGAAAATTCCCTTGCAAAGTTTTCCTAACAGAGGACTTCTCTATCATTTATTATGTAGTCAAATATACCACGTGACTTTTGGAGCATATCATTTACACAATCATAACATTGTAAATGTTGATAGTTGTCTTTAAGCGTTCAAAAACAATCGATAGAAAATTATGAGAGATGTCATTGTTTTACAGAATAGTATGAAAGTATCATGCATGTTAACCTTGTAGAAGTATTTCATTAACTAAAACGATTAGGAGCTGTGAGAAGGACAGTTGGGACTTATGCTAATTTCCTCATCTGTTATACATACAGATTTAGAATTGATAAACCATCAGAGAGGTTTTAGTGAATAGTTTAAATTTAGAAAAACTAACTTTAGGGATGCCCAGGTGGTTCGGTGGTTGAGCGTCTGCCTTTGGCTTAGGGCTTGATCTTAGGATCCAGGATCGAGTCCCACGTCGGGCTCCCTGCGAGGAGCCTGCTTCTCCCTCTGCCTGTGTCTCTGCCTCTCTCTGTGTGTCTCTCATGAATAAATAAATAAATCTTAAAAAAAAAAAAAGGAAAGAAAAGAAAGAAAAACTAACTTTAAATAAAGAACTACAAATAGAAACAGTAATTGATAGTTCCTGCTCTTAGGTAAAACTGGTCTGTGTGATGGTAAGAGAAATGTTACTCATTTAATACAAGTTTTTATTTTTTTCTTTAACCATATGCTTATTTTCTATCCTCTCTGTTGGCTTTTATAATTTTTCTCTTTATCTTTGATGTTATATGTATAGTACCTCATATTAATGAATTTATTCCTCGTATTAATGGAGTACTATGTGCTTTTTTTTTTTTTTTTAATCCTGAGAGCTACTATCTTTTTTTGGTTCTGGACAATTCTCTGCCATTATTTCTTTCTATTTTGCTTCTCCCTGGCCTTGTACTTTCTTCATATTTGCAGGCCTAGTAGAGTATGCTAAGCTTCTTATTCTTGCTCTCCCCATTCCCACATCTCTTAACTTCATATTTGTCTTTCTTTACCTATTTGTGATATAATTTGAGTGATTTCCATGGATCTTTCAGTTTCATGACTCTCCCTTCAGCTGAGTACTCTTTATTTCAATGACTACTTTTTTTTAGTATTTAGAATTCCTTTTTTGACTCTTTTTCAAACCAGCCCGATCTTCTTTTACACTCTTCTTATTTCATGGATGTTATTTCTTATATCAAATTTCCTATTAGTTTTTATTATATAGTTTTAAAGTCACTATTAGTTTGCTTTGGTTCTTGTTACTCAGGTATGCATCTTATTTCTTACGCTTACTGACACTCACCGTGAGTTTCCATGTGTGTTTTGTGGCTTTTGTAATTTGGGGCTGTGACCTCATCAAGTGTGAGTTGCCTTCTGCAGATTTGCTGTCACTGCACCGGATTGGGTAGGCATTCCCACGTGGTTGTTTTAGATTTGCCAGAGGATTTGTGGATTTCATTTCTAGAGCAATTTTCATGTCAGTTTCTGTGCTCAGGATTTTCTTACCAAATGGGTAGTGCATATTCCAGAACCACACCTTCCAAGAGTGACTGACACTTCAACAAGAATTGACTGATTCTGATAGTAAAATTTGAGAAGAATTTGTATCAACCCACCCATGATGGAGTCATAGCTTTTTTTTTTTTTTTTTTAAACACAATGTCAGTCCACCCCTTTCCATGTTACAGTTGAGGAAAATGAGTTAAAAAAAAAAAAAAAAGAAAAGAAAAGAAAAGTTAACTTGTATTGGGATCCAATGAATTAAAGGCCTAACAGAACCTAAAAGTTGAGCCTCTTTGTTGTTAAAATGCATTTTAATTTTATATGGATGGTGACAGATGCTGGTTCAAAGATAAACCTGGATTACCTTTTATTATATTCTTAACTTTGGTTTCATGATCCAAGTGCCTGGAAAGCAGTTCCCCTAGCAAGATCCTCCCCTGTGTTGCATGTTATCAGGTATTCTGGTGATGTGAAATCTTTCATACCCAATTAGCAAATTCAAGCAGTAATTGTTACTGCTAGTAGAGATACTGTTAGATTCTGCTTTGCCAGGTCTTTGTCAACAGTTTTACTTTCATCTTCCCTTTTAAAATTAGGCAATTTGCTTACAAATAGGAAACCTTTTTGCAAATCACTGCTAGGTCTTTTTCTTTCTTTTTCTTCCCACAGTGCCTAGCAAAGCACCTGCCATGTTCATATACATAGGCACTTTATAAATATCTGCTGATTCAGCAATTCGTCAGTGACTTTCCTTCTCTTTGATTTTTCATTTTTGTGTTGGGTAAAGGAAACATGCCAGACATAAATTTTTATAGGACATTTTCAGGAGCTTACTTTCTTTCCATGTTTCTATAGAGACCATATGCAAAGTATGTGATTCATATTCATTTATCTAATTTAAAGAAAATTATGATTTATTTCATATTCTGCTTCCAGAAAAGAGTGTTCTGAACATCACCCTGACGTCGAAGAAACTGAAGCTGAAGGAGCTTGTGTGTAGACAAGGGGCCCTGGCAGCTCAAATGGATCCTATGGAGCTGAGAAATGTCAACATCGAACCTGATGAGGAGGAGAGTGTCAGTGGAGAAAGTGCTCAAGATAGCTACACCGGGATGGGAAACTTAGAAAAAGCAGCAATGAGCAGGTATGGGATTAAAAATGACCAGGTTCCACGGAAAAATGTCAGGTTTATGGATGTGTAAAACAAGGGTTTTGTCAGGAAGAATTGGATTCATTACTTACTTGCGAGATAACAATGGCATCGATGCTCACACATCAACTCTCTGATCCTAAAGTTCATTATTATATCACTACTATATGTCAGTCTGATTTAGATTGTGTGTGACTGATTTAGAATTGAGGTTACAATGTTCTTGTCCCCATTAATATAGAACATTTTAAGTTATATTAGCTAATCATTTCTTTTACCTTTTGGACTATATTCCCTCCGACTCCTCTTCCTTTGACTGCCCTGTAAATGTTGCTGCATCTCCAGAATTCTGTAGGGATTCTTTGGTCACTAAAAGTGACCGGTGGCCAAGCTCATTCACAACTATCAGGGTTTCACTCACTGAACGTGTGCCACATCTTCAGCCTGTTAGACTTCTCAACTTCATTTCAGAGCACTATATCCAACTGTCAACTGCACATCTTTACAGGGTGACTCATGTGTCTGAATTGCCTTATTTATAAAGTCAAACTTGTGGTGTCTAATATTGAACTCTGATATTTCTCTTCAAAATCTACTCCTCCTCCAGTAATTGCCACCATGATGGAAGTCACCATTATCCTGTAGCAAGTCAGTGAAAAGACCCTGACTGTCAATCTTGAATCATCCCTTCCCCCAACCACACATCCAGTGTTCGATTATATCTAGTTGGTTCTACCTCTTTAATGTTAAAAATCCACCCTCTTCTCTGTACCCATTCTACTGCCATCTTTCTTTAGGAGCGTATCATCTGTCACCTATCTATTAAAACAGCCCTTCCTGTCCTTGGTCTCCCTATCTTACATTTTGCTCTCCTCCAACTAGCTCTTCCCATCCCTGAAAAAGTAATCATTTACAATTGCAAAGTGACTCGGATTCTCCTTTGGTAAAAGGTGGTTCCCCAGTAGCTGTAAGACAAAAATGGGGCTATACATTGCTTGGCATGTAAGGCCCTTCATGATCTGTCCCTGACCTGGCTCTCCTGTCCATCTCTTGCTCTGCTCCCTTTTTGTAGGAAAGCCTCGTTGAGCCACTCCCAGCGCCCTATACCTTCACTCATTCAGCTCCATCTGCCTAGAATGCCCTCTTCTTGTGTCACCCACCCACCTTCCCCTTTCTCTATTGATACCATTCATCCTCCAAAACACGGATCAAAATCAGAACTCCCATGAAGCCTTCCCTTGAGTAGAAATGACCATTTCCTTCTTTGTGTGGCCTCTCTCAATCTTTATTCCACTACCAACAGGGTAATGGCATCTGTGGCCCCAGCACATATCACACTGCCTGGAACATAGTAGGTTCACATAGTCATTTGATAAAGTAAATTAATTTCTCACAAAATGGCATAGAACACAGATGATGGCATAAAACATAGAACACATAAGACACTGAGATGGAATTATTTTACTAAAGCTAGACCTGAAGTAGAGAATACTACCCTCAGACAAGGACATCTCATTTCATTTCACATCATCCAGGAAAGATCATCAGGAGGAGCACTATTCTTCCTCCACAGAGCCAGTGCAGTTGACTTCTGTGCTGTTGGACTAGAGAGACAATGGAGATGTAGATCGTGGTATTTTCTAGGTTGAGCAACTCTCGAGAGGGCACAGTGGGGCAGAACACAGCGCTTTGGAATCTACAGAGGGGTTGCCTGAGTTTGGAGAAGATACTTATCTTCTGTGAGCCTCGGTGAAAAATGTGGAATGACAACCTGCACCTACTTTTCTGAGGATTACACGAATGCCTGAAAGAGAGCTGATACCCAGTAAACTCTGGTTCTTTTACCTCCACTTTGTTACCGGGGTAAAATGACCAACTCTGAGGGCTCTTGTTTCCGAGAAGGCTGCACACAGATATGAACTCCTGCAGAGGTGGCCAGGCTGAAGGGGACGCCATCTCGAGAACAGTCCTACAGGGTCATTCAACTTGGTCCTCTTAAAGCCGCAACAGAAAGATAGGGATGCTTTTGTTAAGATTCGTACAATGGGTTCTGGACGGCTTACAGTGATTGAGCTTTTAACTCCTGACTCAAACACAGGTCATCTTTTTGCAATCTTATAATCACTTTTAAAAGATGGGTTTTGCTTATGTTTGGTTTGGATTGATGCCTTAAGCATAAATTTCTAGGAAATTGAACATAATTCACTTATTTGGAATCATTATGCGTATATTTTCAATACATGCTGGGTTTGGTATCAAAACATTTAAGACATTCAAAACATGTCTCATACATTTTATCCAGTCTTCTCATGTTTTATAATTCATCTCATGCCAAAATAAAAACATGTGAATGCCTTGAGAGAGAATCTATTTACTTTCACATTTTAAATTTTAAAAACTACTCATGGACTAAAGGATTCTAATTTATTGATTGGGATTTAAAAAAAAAATAAACTGTTGGCCTTCCAGAGTTTAAAATCCAGATGACACTTTTGTTTTATAATCCTTAGGCCTGTTTTAGGCTCCATTTCATCTTACTTTGCCTATTTCCAACTATGAACATTATGTACCAGTCTCCACACAGCAAGTATATTAACTACAGACCATTAAAATAAAGCACAAAAAGGGAGCAGAGGGTGACAGGGGTTAGTACAGGAATGGAAGAAAGCATCAGAGGGCATTATGCTTCCTAGGAGGAAGAGGGGAATGCCAGGAAATGTTCCTAACTTGTACACAGTGAACATCTAGAAAAGCAAATAAAGCCTAGTAATTTTGTCTGCTGGTTCTGCCTACACTTTAAAAATTGTTCTGTACTCTCCCAAAGTAACCTTGTTATCCCTCTTTCTCACAAGATATTTTCAGGATTAGCTGCTGTTATAAAGGATAATTTGTACAGATCTCCTATAATTACTAGTCAAGCATTTTAGAAATGTGGTTCTACTAGATCCGTATCCTCAAAACCCCTGGCTTATAACCACAGGACCCATGTATTGTATGACGCTGTGCAGTTCTAGCCTCTGCCCAAGTAGGCGACAATCACAGTGTTTGCAGATAGTGACGGTGTAATGTCCTGTTTCCTTCCCAGCTCCTCTACCAATTCATAGGTTTCTTTAATCTTTTTCTTAGTTTCTCATTATCTAAACAACCCAAGTATATTTTCAGAGTAGTTAAAATCTACACACTCACAAAAACAACCAAACACAACACAGAGCTGCCATTGAACCACATTCCAGCAAGGGATATGTGATTAAGCAAGTAGTATCAAGAAAAGAAGAAAACATGAGCAATGGGGTCTTGCCTGGGACTGCACAGTGCCATGGAAGACCCTAGACTTGGGCATGCTACTTCGTCCTTCTGAGCCAGGGCCACCTCGTCTTTAGAGTAGGGGCATGAACGTTCCTCTCCTCGGGATATTTGAGCATCAAATGAGATGAGGATCACATGCCTAGGCACTTAGTATTTACTGATTAATACAATCATCTGATCATGGTGCGGTAGTATTGAGAAACCTCAATCTCCACTTTGTACCTTTTCTTTTGGAGGGCTCAAGATGAAAACAAAATTAGCTGTAATTATTCTCATTTTTGCACAGTTCATGAGGGAAAGAAGAAATGTGGCTTAAAAAATGTTTTCTTCCTTCACAACTTTTTCTCTCCTTCCCAAAGGATATTCATAAATGGAGCTCAATTGTTGGTCTGGAAGGAGCACTGGTGTGAAGGAAGAGAAGAAAGGAAAAAAAAAAGTTTCAAATGCCTTGATTTTCCTCCTTGATTCGGTTACATGGATCACCTGAAACATAAATATAATTCAGAGCATTTACTTCGATGTTTTTGCTTTATTTTCTTTTTTGTATGTGCATCCAGTCAATTTACTAATGAAGATGCTGAAAGTCAGAAATTCCTGACAAATGGATTTTTAGGGGAAAAGAAGCTGGCAGATTATGATGATGAACATGTAAGTGAATCTCTGCTTTCGGGTAGTAAACAGGACTTGAGGGTGCTTGATCTACCTAGTCTCTGTGGGAAAACAATGTGACTGAAATTTTCCAAGCCTTGATCAGCACATTCTCTGTTTATTCAGGCCCTTACTGGAATAAGGACTTGTTTTTCCTGTTCGCCATATGGCTACATAAATCATTTATGAAATTCATTTGTTTTTTGGAGAAATCATTCTAACCCAAATGTAATCTGCAATCAGACATGCTTTCTCTTCTTTACGTTATTCAACCTGTCTTTTCTATTTTTTTCCTGAGACCCCTTGCTGAAACCAAGCATTCCTTTGAAAATTATATACTTTTATTGAACTAACAGCTTTTATTCATTGTGATTTTATCTTATTCTTTGATTTTGAGCTGTAACCTCCTCCAGTAAAGATAATAGCAGAATAAGAATAATTTGGAAAAGGTTCATCCTTTGGCAAATATTTGCTTAAAATGTGCCCTTTTTTTTCTTTAAGCACCCTGGAACCACCTCCTTTGGAATGTCTTCATTCAACCTGAGTAATGCCATCATGGGCAGTGGAATCTTGGGCCTGTCCTACGCCATGGCCAACACGGGGATCATACTTTTTATGTAAGCATATCTGCTTCAACGCCCATGCACACCTGGTGTTCTTTCAATTAACCATCTCTATTAACAATCTCAAGTTTGATCTTTGTGAACAAGAATGATCTGAGAAAGTATTGGCACATTCTCTGGCTTATAGACAGCAATCCGAGGACTAATCAGTAGACTAATCCTGGTGCTTGTTCAACCAGCTGTCCCCACCAAATGACAGAAAGTATATGTGGTCAACCACCCAAAGTACTGGAGCAGCCCTACCAGTTCACAGAAATCATTTTACAGGGTGATTTACCATAAAAAGATCTTTCCCAGAAGCAGATCCAACTGTATATTACTGTGAGGAAAAGGATCCCATCCCAAGTCAAGCATACAGAGTCCTGTGTGCTCTGGTTCCATCTTGGGCCCCATCCCTACACCCCCTAGATGCTTAATACAATGGGCACACTGGCCTTCTCTCCATCACAGAAGGTGCCTTATTCCCTGCTCATCACAGGGCCTTTGCACATGGTCCTAGAATTCTTTTTCCTTTCTTCTTCATCTAGTTAGTTAACTCCTCATAGCACAGCTTATCATCGCCTAAGTTATGCCTTCGCTGACCTCCATGACTGGCACAAACACCTCATTAGACACTCCCCACAATTCTAATATTTTAGGGTAGTTGTCCAGTTTGGTTAGTATGCATCTCCCTTGCTAGACTGTAATCTCCAGAGGACTGAGCCCATGTCTGTTTTGACTCACTGTATCCCCAAGACCTAGTATAGTGCTTGGCACAGAAATATTTGCAGAGTGGCCAATGTTTATTCCTAAACCTAGGTACTTGGTCAAATGTTGCCTAAGGGCAGCAGCATCCCATAGCTGACCTGCAGGGTAGATGTCATCTTCTGTGACAGACAGCCACAGATGTTTGTGTGCATTATGTACAGCCTGGTATTTTCCAAGACACAGTTGGCAGTAGTGGAATTCTTCACAGGAATACAGTCTAATATTAGTCAGGCATCAGTGTGAATGCAGATTGCCATCCCTAATGCAATGCTAGTGCATTAAATAACTGTCTAAGAATGCAATGCTTATGTTATAAATATATGCTATTTATGTTTTGAACATCATTTATGATTAGATAATCACACAGCTATTTGAGGGATAAGAATCAGGCAGGACTATAAATATTTATATCGTGTTAGTGCTCTGATCTGTTGTAGGTATAATATTTTTTAGCAGAACGGATTTTTATATCAACCACTTTTTTAGGTCATGTTTGAAATAAGGTAGTTTCTTCATTCTTTGATTCTTAATGGCTTAGAGATATATTCATACACACAGTCGTGTACTTTTGTAATATGCACTAAGACAGACTGTCTTCTCCTTATTAATTATACAAACCATTACAATTAGGGTAATACCATCGATCACTGATGAATAGAAGTAAGAGGCTCTTACCCCCATCCTAGGGCCACAAGATCATTTTCATGGGAGGAGAATATTCCACTTTTAAAACCGAGGGCCTCATTTCAGGCCTAAACATTTAAGGGATTAAACCGTCCAGAGCAATTAAATTGTTAGACATCACAGGGCGTGCTCTGTGTATCCAAGGAGCAAGACTGAATTCGGCCATTTCCCTTAATTCACAGTGAATGACACAGGATTTCATTGGTTTTACTTTTAGTATTTCGCCCAAAGCAAGTATGTGGTTAGAATACAGGGGAGGCTCATTATTTTTCCAGGAAACAAAATTATGTAATCTGAATTACATCTTTAAAAACAGGTAAGTTCATGAGGCGTATGGAAACATATATGAGTAAGTCATTAGTTAGTTTTGATAAATGTATTTTGTAGAAAACAAGAGCACAAAATAGCTAGAGTATATGTAAAGATTTGGAACTTGTGGCCCAAATGTACATTTGCAACATTGACTTCATCAGGAATTACCAAAGAATTAAATCAATTGTGGGGAAAATGTTTAATGTGTTCTGATGGTATAAAATAAAGAATAAGTGTTTTTTTTTTAGATTTCAAATAAAGTTTAGTATTGTTCCTTTATTCATTATAGAGATGCTTTTATCTACACTCTTAATTTTGCTTTCCAATTCTTTTGTTTGGAGAAACACCGATCACTATATATACATAAAGAATCTGTACATGCCTGAGGACATGCCAGAAATGATTCTTTCTGAACCCATACCAAAAAAGTCATTTTACTGTACCCCACACTTCTCTTCTCTCTTCTCTCTAGTGTACAGGCAACTACCTGACCCTCTGGCTCACAAAGTATCTTGTCATTTAATGTGCAGGATCAGTAGTAATACAGTTTAGACTCTTCATGCTTTGGCTTCTCTATTTCTAGATTTTACCTTAAGGCTTAGCCAAGCTGTCAAATAGCCTTGCGATTATAAATGTTGCTGAGAATAGCACATAAATATGATGGACATATAGCCATATGCTGAATAAGTAGATATAGTACTTGCTCATTTTGCTATACATTTAACATCTAAGTTATGGACCAGATTCTACTAGTGGGTAACATTAAAAAATAAATAAATAAATAAATAAATAAATAAATAAATAAATAAATAAATAGGAACGTTAAGAACTTCCGGTGGTATGTTTCAGCACATAAAATATAGCAAATTCCAGTTCTGTGACAGTAAAGGGTATGTGTGGGGTTCAGAAAAGAATTTCTCAGCTTTCCAAAAATCCACATACTTTTGGAAAGTTAATGATTGAAAGGACCAATGCAATAATTTATTATGACATCTAACATGAATATGCCTTATTTATTATAGAAATTTATTTTCTACTCTCTATTCCCTTCCCAGAATCATGCTGCTTGCTGTAGCAATATTATCACTCTACTCAGTTCACCTTTTATTAAAGACCGCCAAGGAAGGAGGTATGCTACACCCTAAGTCCAAAATGTTCTATCTTGATTCTTGTTGAAGTATAGTTCAGTCTATAGGTCTATAACTAGAGGAGGATTTTAGTCAATTTCACATTTCATTTTCTTCTGACCCCAATGACATGGCCTCTCAATGTTTTTAGTAATTTGGGCATCTAAGAGAAGTGAAAGGCAACTGGCTCAGATTCAAGCCAAATAGGAAAAAGGAGTCTTGATGGATGACAGAAATAACAGTTCTGACTTGCTGTGCAGAGCGAAGATGAATGAAGCCATTGCTTCTTGTCTGGAGAACATTTAACATATTTTGTATTGGCTTTTGAGATTGCATCTTTGGGGTTTATGATTCCTATGTGGTGTTTATGTACATATTTGAGACTCCAGTGTACAATTATAGAAATATTTTAGTCATTAAAACAATCCTTTTAAAGCGTTTTTTGTTTTGTTTTGTTTATTTGGTTTTTTGTTTTTTATTTTTTATTTTTTATTATAGGGTCTTTAATTTATGAAAAACTAGGGGAAAAGGCATTTGGATGGCCCGGGAAAATCGGAGCTTTTGTTTCCATTACGATGCAGAACATTGGAGGTAAGGGCATATAGTTTTACTACTACTTAAACTTTCTAAAAAATGCTCAATAAATCAGAAAACTCTTACAGTAATGAACAAGCACTTTACATGCAGAAAAACAGCTGGTTTGTATTCAGAAATTTTAAAAATAAGGATTCTTAAGTAGATTTGCTGTCCTTCTTTGAAAATAACAATATCTAAGAAAATACTAAGTAAAATATAGAATAAAAGCTTTCTTGATTTCAAATGCTACTATGGCTTTAATTTAAACGTAAAAAAATTAGGGATCCCTGGGTGGCGCAGCGGTTTGGCGCCTGCCTTTGGCCCAGGGCGCGATCCTGGAGACCCGGGATCGAGTCCCACATCGGGCTCCCGGTGCATGGAGCCTGCTTCTCCCTCCGCCTGTGTCTCTGCCTCTCTCTCTCTCTCTCTCTGTGACTATCATAAATAAATAAAAATTAAAAAAAAAATTTAAATGTAAAAAAATTAAGGCGTTAGTGCTTATTCCTGTCATTGACAGAACAGTTGATGTTTCATATGTATGACTGAGTTTATTTCATAAACCTGAAAATAAAGTATGTGAAAGGCAGAGCCAAATATGGGGGATCCTTGAGACAGCCTATATAGAGCCAGCCCACTGGAGTATCTCCTAAGAAGCTAGGTAGGCACCAGAAGTCTGATAATAAAACCACAAATTCCTTGTTTCTATAAATTCTTAGGATTCCTACTAAATATAATTTTCAGAATAGAACCTATAAATTCACATGTTTAATAGTGTTTCAGGTGATATGTTCCCCCAGCAGCTTCACTGGTCCTAATGGAATCTTTGACCCTCAGAAGGCATCCACACCCACAATTTCTGTGTCCTACTGCCTATGTCCTCTTGCCTGGCCTGGAATCTATCATCACACAGGGGTGCTTACTTCATCTCCTCCTCTCCAGTCCCCAAACCTGTCATTCTACTCTTCTCTTCTTTCTTCTCTCAATGAACGAGGAGCATCCAGTTTCTTCGGCCAGAAACTTGTGGGTGTAATGTACTATATGTTGGCTAATTGAATTTAAATTAAAAAAAAAATTGTTTTCAAACCCTTGAGTAGAGAATAGACTTTTGGAATATGATGCACCTAAATTTGAGTGTTTCTGTCACTGTCTGTGACTTAACTCCTCTGAGTCTATTTTTTCCATCTATTGAAAATGAAATATTCCATTTCACAAGGTCATTGTAAAGATGAAATCAGATAATATATGGCACATAATAAGGGTTCAGTACGTTCTTTCCACCCCAGTTCTCGGATTCAATGTCTCTGGGGCCCTACTGATTATTTTTTAAATGGACATTTTTTATAATTATAAGGCAAATATATGCTAATTGTGAAAACCTAAAGCATTACATAAATACATATATTATAAAGAAATGTTTATGTAAGTCACCATTAGAAATAACTACTCCAAGGTTTTCCTCTATGCAAAATTTAATAAGTATATTGTTACTGATAAAATTGGATCATTTTATAATACCGATTTGCAGCTTCCTTTTTTTTTTTTTGACAATATGCCCTGAATGAATTTGCATATTATTCTTTAAAATAGCTTTTGGATTTTCCGTTGTACAAATGTACCATAATGGGTTTACTGAATCCCTATTGATGTTGGATCGTTTCCAGTTTTTCACTATTACTAACAATTGCTGCAATAAATAAATTTATACAGAGATCTTGCAAAGAGGTAACCCTTCTTAAATAAAATCACTGGAGCTATCTAGGATTGCTGGAATGCGGCAATTCTTTTAATAACCTTATCCAACCATACCTGTTCCTGCTAACGGTTGGTTGGTAAGCAGATAAATACAAATCATTAAGATATGCCTGGATTTCATTAATTTATTTCCATGTTTGTATATATTAAGACTATAGGCCCGCGTAGAATTTGGCAATAATACCAGGATTGCTTCATACATTTTACTGGTTTGGGGCCACAAGCTTATAAGCTCTCCATCCCCCATCAAATAGACTGCTTTACATTTGGTTCAAATCTTCAGTCTTTTCAAGACTTAAAAATGTCAGGCATTTAATAGGATCACCTCGTAGCTGATCTAATTTATTTGTTTGGGTACCTGAAATACCTGGACATACACAGAGTTAGCCCTAGACCCAAAGAGCTGAAGGGCAACAGCACCGTCTGTTGCTCAAAGAGCAGCTTCCATTATGCTTCTAAAAAATGGAATGAACTATAATATGGTCTCTCAATCAAGATGCACACACATGGAGGAAATATGGCTTTAAGGGAATAAAACAAAATTTCATATACCATTCCTAAAAATGTTCTCACTTTGGTTATTCTATGTGATTAGTAGCTATATTAGCCTGAGAGAAATCACTTGTATTTCTGTATTTAGCAACTCCACATTTAGAACGTTTAATTTTCTCAATCCCTTGAAAAATTAACATTTACCACAGATGTTTCAACATTAGCAGAATAATGTTGACATTACCCAGACAGGCCCGGATCATTCTAAATTTTCGAAGACCAAACACATTAACAGTGGTGACATCACTGAAAGTCAGCAATTAATAGCTCTAAAATTGAATGGTACCTCACTGAGCCAGTTAATCAGAAATATCTCCTCTGTTTGCGCTCTGTAAGATTTAGCTTTAGCCAAGGTCTTTGTAAAGATTAACCAAATAATATTTACAGAAGACACATCAGGTATTGTAAAAATCATTTCACTTCACAATAGAGAGGAAACACTGGCCTTATATTTGGGATGTGGTCTGTTGTTTTCAATCTGTGAGATCTTGGACATGTCATGTAAGCTTTCAAATCTTTATATCCTCAGCTGTGGAATGAAAATAACCTACATCTTGCTGTTTTACGTGGCTTTTCAGCTGATCAAATGGACTAGTCTGCACGACTAAACAATCTAGGGAATTATCATCACTCTTATTACTATTGTTGGAGGTTAAAGAAATACTTTGAAACTATTAATAGTACAATTTGCAACTTAGCTGCTCTCCATGCCTATGAGCAAAAATTCACTAGATGCATATAGCACGCACTTAAACACTGCAATGCAAAACTTGTCAGTTGTATTTTTAATTTAAATTAATAAAATGAATTTTATTTTTAACTCACTGGACCATGTATCAGATTTGCATTATACTTCACAGCATGGATAGACTTGGGGAAAGAGGTGTTGCATAAATCCCTACAACTTCAGGCAACCTTCATTATATGTTATGAATATGCATACATACACATTTTCCCAGGGAGAGGGTTTTATAGATTATATCAGCAGATTTTCAGAGGAGTACATGATCACACACATATCACTCATGTAGATGCTCAAGAACTTTTGCCATGTTGTATAATTTCTTATTTGGTCAAAGGGAGACTGGGATATAGAGAAAACAAATCCACTGACCAAGGTGGGAGAAGATGGCATCTCTCACATTCTTTTATCAACCCACTCAGCCTCCAGTTTAGATGATCAGTGCTCTGAGGCTTTGCATGCCCCTCAGGGAGGGTAAACACAGAGGACTAGACTAGCGCCCTCCTGGGGAAGCCAGAGTGGACACAGTCTACAGGGCACCGGCCTGCAGTTCCCGCCTCTCTCCTCTGGCCCAAGCCTTTTGTTGCCAGGCCCCTGCCCAAGTGATGGATCCTAAAACAGGCGCTCAGTACAGGCCATGATGACTTATAACTAATTAGGGGGAAACTTTGAAAGAGCAACTTCACTGAAAACCTCAGAGCTGGATTAAAAACAGAATCAGCATTGATACTGTTAGCAGAGGTCCATGTGCAAGAGGGCCAAATATCTATTTTTGAAAAGAACTTGGAAGCAGTACAAAATACACTGGTGGCTTTTCTTTCCGTTTGGGGGATTAGATGCTCATCTTACCAGAAGACTGAATGTCCCAAATGCCGGGACTTCTCACAACTTGCCTGTGACTTTAGTGCTATTTACACCACTAAGCTATCACGTTTTCCATTTTAGCAATGTCGAGCTACCTCTTTATCATTAAATATGAACTACCTGAAGTAATCAGAGCATTCATGGGACTTGAAGAAAATACTGGGTATGTCTTATGTCCTCTCTGTAACATCTGTTAACTCATTCTACTTGGTCTTTTCTGATCCTGATTTTTTTTTTTTTTGAGAGTGAGGGGTGGGGGGTGCACGGCAGAGGGAAAGGGAGAGAATTTTAAGCAGGTTCCACACCCACTGCGGAGCCCAAAGCAGGGCTTGGTCTCACAACCCTGAGATCATGAATCAAATGTCTTACACTTAACCGACTAAGCCACCCAGGAGCACCCTAATATCCTTGCCACTCTTTCTCTTTCAGAGAATGGTACCTCAATGGCAACTACCTCGTCATATTTGTGTCTCTTGGAATCATTCTTCCACTTTCTCTCCTTAAAAATTTAGGTAAAGTCATTTTTAATTTTTATTTTAATTTCATATTCTAAAAGGTAAGCTAATTGTAGATACCGTATTCACCTTCCAGAATTTCTCTGCTAACTTTTAGGTTACCTTGGTTATACCAGTGGATTTTCTCTTACCTGCATGGTGTTTTTTGTCAGTGTGGTAAGTGATTTATTGACACGATCCCTGTAGGTTGGTGAGCACGAGACACTTAGTCCCTGAATTAGTGTCCTCATTTTTATTCAAGCGCTTCACTAGCATGAAATATTTCTTGCATCACAAGCCATTTTCTTATATTCTAATTTGGAGTGAGGAAAGGACAGTCATGAGTTTAAAAATAGTTGAGTTAGAATGTCAAGGCCATAGCTAATAGCATGTTCTGAGCACACTGGATGTATATTTAGACAAAAGGAATCCTTCAAGCAGTAATGTCACAACGACTTAACATTTAGAAAGGTGGAGGAGGAAGTGAAGAGTCCCAGAAGAGAAATGAGTAGGCTATAGAATTATCCATATCTACATCAATCTGCCATTTTCTCCTGCACATTCCACCCTTGAAAAGAGAGTGACCCCAGTGGAATTAAAGGAGAAATCCTTCTCCCCACAGCCCCCACTCTCTACCAAAAGGGAGTTTTCTTTTTTGTAATATCATGGATGCCAAAATGTATACAGCATTTCCCCCAAAAAGGCAAAAGAAGAGAGGAGAATTTTTGATAACCCACATTATATTAGTTTGAAGAACTAAAAGATATGACATGTAAGGAAATGATCATCTTTCTCAAAAGAATATGAACAATGCTTAGGATGGGTTCATGCAAAATACTGCTCTGTTGACTCTCAGGAGCAACCACTGTTCCAAGTCTTTCCTTAGAGCAGAGGCTAGAAGGAGGCTCCATTTTCCCTTAGTCTAAAGGAATCCTCAGCAGAGGCCCCTCACCTCTAACACATAAATCACATATATGGATTTTTGTTTCATTGTTTTCTTTAAAAGGCTGATGATTTCTTTCTTTCTTTCTTTCTTTCTTTCTTTCTTTCTTTCTTTCTTTCTTTCTTTCTTTTTTTATGACTGGGCCTAGGTGATTTACAAGAAATTCCAAATACCCTGCCCTCTGCCCATTCTGGATCACAATGTTGGAAATCTGACATTCAACAATACCCTTCCAGTGCACATGGTAATGTTACCTAACAACTCTGAGAGTAGTGGTGTGAACTTCATGATGGATTACACCCACCAGAATCCTGCAGGGCTAGATGAGAACCAGGCCAAGGGCTCTCTTCATGGCAGTGGAGTAGAGTATGAAGCCCACAGTGACGACAAGTGCCAACCCAAATACTTTGTATTCAACTCCCGGGTGAGTGATGAGCCTAATATATAGCTGAATCTTTATAAGTTGAGATGGTTTGGGATTGTCATCTGTGTCAGAATGCTACACAGGTGTTGTTACCTTTGTTTTTCAGACGGCCTACGCAATCCCTATCCTAGCATTTGCTTTTGTGTGCCACCCCGAGGTCCTACCCATCTACAGTGAACTTAAAGAGTAAGGCAACCATCATCTTAGCATTTTAATTTGTTTTGCAAATATGCTCATGTGTTCAAAGGTGCTTTATACAGAAGCACGGTTAATGGTTTTTCTCTTCACTGGACGTTTGTGGTACATATCACTCATCAGTAATGTACTTTAACCAAAAAGTGTGAGTCACCCCCTTCACTGCACTACCTTATCTGCTTCCTTCACTCCTAGTTCTCCATCCTAATTGGTCCACAAGCGGGGTTTCGGGCAGGAGGAGGAAGAGCCAATGGCTAGAAGAATTTTGGCTGGCATGAGGAATTTGAATTTGAATTTCGCTGGGAATGATGTCACCTCAACAGGAAATGACCACACCCATGAAGACCAAAAATTATGGTTAAGGTGGCCTTGCTAAGCCATTGATGTCACTTGTGGTCAGTCCCTAACCTTGTCTAGAAGACATTCACCACGGGGATGTGCCAAAATCTGACCTTCATTGTCTTATCTGTACAATGGAAACACAAGCTAGACAATCTTGTTTCTTTTAGCTGAAATTCTATGATTCATTAAGTCTTTTCCCTTTGAGGCTGTTGACATCTGCTTAGGTATGAAGTACGCCTGAGCCCATTACCACAGTTTTTCCCTTTATGTTTAGAGAAGGGTGTCCTATAATAATTCCCAATTTATTTAGCTCAGAAATCAATGACCCCACTCTTTATTATCCATAAATAGTGGTAACTTGCTTCATAAATTCTGATTTACCTTATAAGAAATTTTTTGAATACTTTCAATTATTGGAATGTCTTTGGTTTACTTGGAAAATCACATGTAGCAGTTACTCTATGCTTGGTTTTAGCCAAAGATCAAGAAGTGATAGCAGCCATTTCTGGGGCCTGATAATTGACTTTAAGCATCTGGGTGCCCTTCAGAATGGTTTCCAGAAGCTATCCAGGCTTCCTGGTAGTCTGGACTCATGAAAGCTATGTTTTGCTGATTCTAGTAGGTTTGTATCCTCAGTAAACCCATCTTACTATGAAATATGAAAGCTTTCTACAGTGGGAGTCAGTTTGATCTTTATCTTAATTACATTCTTGAATACTCAGTAGACAAGTATATTTATGAACACAAAATAAACTAGTCTTCTAGGAAAATGGTTGTCTCTAAGACTGAAGGAGTAGTGTTTAAGAAATATGGAAATGCGGTGCCTGAGTGCCTTAGTTGGTTAAGCATCCAACTCTTGATTTTAGCTCAGGGCATGATCTCAGGGTCATGAGATTGACCCCTGCATCAGGCTCTACACTCAGCATGGGAGTCTGCTTGAGACTCTCTCTTGCCCACTCCCTCTGCTCCTTCCTCAGCTTGTGTTCTTTCTCTCTCTCTCAAATAAATACATCAAAAAAAAAAAAAAAAGGAAAAATGGAAACAAATCCTCCACAGCTCTCTCATATAAATCTAAATAAGCTATGTTTCTGTACCAGAAATGTGGGTTTATAATAGCAACACAGGCATACATTCCTTCACTATTTTTTTTAAATTTAATTATAAAAGTGATACTTTCACAAGTTAAAAAAAAAAAAGACATAAAGCTTGGTGTTTTCTTTTCAGTCGGTCCCGGAGGAAGATGCAAACAGTGTCAAATATTTCCATCACGGGGATGCTCATCATGTACCTGCTTGCTGCCCTCTTTGGTTACCTAACCTTCTATGGTAGGTCACTCTGTCAGTCATTTTCTTTGTGCAAATCCTAGTAGGACTGATCATTAACCCAAGTAGGTATAATTCTTTTAATTGCCCTCTATAAGCAGCATGATCTATAATATAATCAATTAACATGCTATTTTAGTCTTTTCACTGTGATCTACGGAAATGGAACCTAAACTAGACTGGCTAACAAGTTACAACAATTTGTGAATTCACGCATATTTATAAAAATCAGCCTATTATTTTCCCTAAAGGATAGATTATATTTCTTTCACTTGACTCCCTAGGCCATCTCAAGCTAGAAGCAATGACAATGAGTCCAATCGTGTACTGTGAAACTCTTGATAGAATAACTAGCTACCAAGCAAGTGGTAGGAAAAGTACAAAGTCTTGGAGTTGGAACCTGCTTTTGTTGACCAGTCCAGTGGAATCTGGGGGCTTGGAGCACTAGGCGAATTTTCTGGCTTATCCCATTCTATTCTGTGACAGTGAATGGTTTCCTGGAAAAGAAGACAATGCAGAATGCCTTTCAATCTGGGAATGTACTAGCAAAAACAAAGGAAGGTGACTATGGACACATTAGATTATGCCTAAAACAATTTCTCTGTGGCATCTTAATGGACGCACAAAAAAATAGGATTGCTACCGCCTTTCATGAAGCATGGCCCTATAGATATATTTCAGGGACTCTAACATTGACCTGTTGCTGCTAATTGATGTTAGCAACATAGATAGATCTTTCATATAAAGCTCTCTAACTTTTTAGTTTGGTTTCCCCCACCCCCACCCCTGATGCAGTAAATTTAATTGATTGCATGACAAATTGTGGAGGAAAAGACTGGGGAGGAGTCACCATTTACTTGGGCTTTTCTCTGTTTGGCTAATACTTGGCTATTAACCAACACTCACTTTAGATTGGGCATTAACTTTGTTGGATTGTGAATTAATAAAAGTCAGATCAGTACCAGTGAAGGTATTTTTATCCCCCTTTGTCTGCTCTGGAGGGGAGTAAAAAGAAAAAAAAACAAACTACATCTGATTCTATAAGCATCTCCATGTCATCTGTGTCTGGAATTCTGAATGAATAAGATTTCTAGGTGGGTGGCATCTTAATCTTAGATCAATAGTCATTGGGAGACCCTGTAAAAATCATGCTAATTCATCTTTGCATGTTACCTATGCCGACTCTAATAGGTTTCATAAGTCAAACAAAAGTTTGAAAAAAAATCCCCAAGAGGGGCATTTGAGTGGCTCAGATGGTTAAGGGTTTGCCTTTGGCTCAGGTCATGATCCAGGTCTTAGAATCAAGCCCCACATTGGGCTACCAGCTCAGCAGGGAGTCTGCTTCTCCCTCTCCCTCTCCCCCTGCTTTTGCTCCCTTTGTCTTTCTCTATCAAATGAATAAATAAAAACTCTTTTTAAAAATATCCCCAGAAGTACGTGTATCAGTGTCATGATAGAGTCATAATTGTTGAACTTGAAAAAATGTTAGAGTTCATTTGTCCTAAAGTTTCCATACGAGGTTCAGAGAAGCTATGTCAATATGTCAAGACTCACTTGGCAGGTGGGAATGGAGGGGGGTTGGCAGGATGTGAGGGACAGGCTGGTGGGGCTTGGGCCTTTCATCCCCCTCAACCAGAGCACCTCAGCCTGTCACCTCTTTTGTGAGGCTTCCAAATAGCAGGGATGGACTTCTCACGAAGCAAATGAGCTAGAGTCACCTTCATAATTTTATTCTAGTTTCTGCAACTTTATAAGCTTCAGGGTTCCTTTGTTCATTTGAAGAAAGGTCACACAACTAACTATTAAGCTCAGAGACAGGATTAAAACAGATGTCTAGATTCCCACACCTGGGTTTTCATTTTTTTTCATCCCATTGTACTATGTTCCTTTTCTAAAATGTTGCTGTTGTTATTGACTTGACAATAGCAAGTGAACCCATTCTCTTTTTCCTCTTTGTAGGAGAAGTTGAAGATGAATTACTGCATGCTTACAGCAAAGTATACACATTTGACACCCCTCTCCTCATGGTACGCCTGGCGGTCCTTGTGGCAGTGACATTAACAGTGCCCATTGTCCTGTTCCCAGTAAGTACCTGAAGTTTTGATGAGATAATTCTGCTTAACCTCTTAAATTAGTACATATGTTCTGATTTGATGTGGATTTAATTATAATGTGACTTTGCAATGCGTGAAGACGTTATTTTTGTATAGCACTGTGGAGCCATTTAAAATGGATAATTTAATATGTAGCTACAACAAATACTTTTAGATGTTAAACATTTTTAAAATATAGGGGGCAAAAAGTCACAAAGTATATTTCTATATTTTCCAGCTTTATTGAGATGAAAATTCATTGTTAAGCTCAAATTCGAAAAGCGGATCCTGGGTTTCTATCTTGTGGGTTAGTAGAAATGAGTAGGATTTCACAGAGCTACTGAAACTTGAAAGCAAAACTACATTACTTTTCAATTCATTGCATTCTCACCAGTTTTGAAGGTATTTAATTCCCCCCACCCTTGGTTTGTTGAGTTGCAGTGACACTCAAAAGTCACTTAATCTGATTCCTTGAAGACCAATGAGAAGGGAAATCCTCTTAAGGAAATTACATGCTAGAGCTAAATTTCTTGAAAAACAGTTATATTATCCATCATATATCTTTTCTACGATCCCTAAAACTGATATACGCTCTACCAGACTCATACTGGGATCTCCCCATCCTGGCATTTACCTTTGGCGTCACTTGTTCTGGGATCACAGAGCAGGGCTGGTTGAAGAGATTTGGGCCGCGTGAGTTAAAACCACCACCTATGGATAAACACAGGTCTACCTTCTCCTGCCAACTCTTCTCCTTTCATAAACACTGAATTTACTCATTCATTTTAGGGGGAAAAATAAGCGACATGGTAACCAGCACCATCCTGTACAGAATGTTCCATACAGGGCCCAGCATGTGAGGACTACTCCTATAATGACACTGTGGTCACTTTAAATGCAGCTTGTGTGCCAAAATATTTTTTGACACATTCCTTTTCCATGAGTGCATGAAATCAGATCCTTATTACCAGGAGGGCTAATATTTTACTCTTAAATAATATCTTGCCTCTCATATGTCTCCAAGTATTTCAAATGACATGCACACAGCTTTAGCCTAAAATCAGCTCCATCGTGGGTACAAGGCACAAGACAGCTGTAGACAGAAAGCCTACCATAGGGTAAAATTTCCAAGCAAACAGTGTCTCTGAGGAAAGAATGTTGAAAGCCCTTTTTTTCTGTGTAAAGATATCACTCATTAATTTTTGGCGCACAATACGCACTCACATCATTATTGAATCAAAGTAATTTATAAAAGAAATCTGTTACGTGCTTCTGTATTGTTTTATTCATAAACCCTAAATATAGCGCTTTCATGTTGTGATCTCAGGAGATTAATGGACTTGGCCGTGGTCTTGTAGTTAGTCAGTCACAGTTGACTCATGCAGCGCTCACAGCAGGACACTGATGGCTGGGGTCAAGATAATGGGAAGTGGAAGTTAGCCTTTCATTTACTGATGGTAATTTCACTTCAACATTTAAAACCTAGATCTCCCCATAGAAGTTCTTTCTCTCATGACAATTAAGACACTGGTATAACTGACTATCAGGAAACATCTCCCATTTGATGGCCCTTAGTATCAAAACTGACTATGAGAACCAAATTTCAGAAAAACTATTTGTTATCCTTAACCATTTTTTCACCCGACATTAGCATTTATAAAACATTTGCACATAATTCTGTCTTTGACCTTAACAGTGCTACACTGAGATGAACTGTGTAAGGGTCCACCTTCTCCCCTGGGTTAAAAGTCCTGGAGGTTAGGGATGTGCGTGGTGACTGGCTCAGGAGATCAACAATGGTTGCCAAGAGAAATGGTCTCCGAATGAATCTTGCCTATTCTTGGGAAGACAAACTGCCCTTTCTGGCAAAAGCACAGGCTGTTCCCCTTGAACATTTGCCATGAACTTCAGTTTGGGTGAGGATCTGGGCTAAATGAACCAAGCTGCCATGGGTATGATGGAGGACATAAAAGTGAACATGGAGGAGAAAAAAGCCTCCTTGCCCCATCAAAACCACAAGGCTGCCTTCAAACACTTTCCCCCTAAGGTGAGAGAAGTTGTTAGTGGCGTGTTTGTTCCTTATGATTTACAGCCACATTTTCAACATGCCCAACACTGACTCACACACAGCAGGGTTCTCCCGGTGGTTTCTTTGAATTAAGAAACTCTTGACCAATAAGAAGTTTATTTACTTTGCTTTGACACCCCCACATACCAATAATTAAAAAAAATAAAAATAAAACCTAATCTATTAGGATTAAAACCTCTCAAGATTAGGAATAATTTTATATTCTAGTTCTTTCAACAAATGTCAAGTGTCTCTTTTTCTTAGAAGTCCAAGAAGAGACGACAAGGGTGTTGCTGTTCTTGGGTGGTTGGATGGATTTTCCTTTGATGATTCCATTTATTTTCTTTATTTTCTCCAGTTAGGTCAGTGTTTCCCTTCTTAATAAAAGACACATATTGAGTGCAAAAATGATTATCGAACAAATGAATAAATGAAGTGAATTACTTTTTCACTCGTATCCCAACATTTCTGTTTCCATCGTTGGGGTGGGGTGGTACGGGCAGGGTTGTCCATTACGGTGCTGCACGTCCTTCCCAAAGACTATTAATACCATTTTCAGCTTGTACTTCCCTTTATGCAGTAAAGTTCACACATCACCATGAAAAACAGAAAACCAGATAATCCTAATGAGTTTATCAAGAACACAGACTCACATTCCATTTGCCACATCTTAAAAAAACCCAAACAAAGATCTCAGATTCTCTAGCTGCTTCTATTTTATCTTCTGATAGTGAAATCATTCTTTACGTTTTTGCTGCCTTCAGACCCCCTGTTAGATATAGACATAGAAATATGGCAGATGTTGCCGTGGACTGGAATAGAGTAGTGATCCCCAGATACTCCAGTGATCCGCAGATATTTCCAACACTCTTGTCCTAAGCAATCTTAGAAAGTGAAGCTGGGATTCACTTCTAAACAATAGGATTGATTTTTTTTTTTAAGAGTTCAGACCTAAAGTTCCCACTTTCTACTCTGCCCCTCATTGGGTCCCCAGAGTAGAACATACCCCCCACCCCCCAACAGATTCCTATTCCAAACGCTCTCTCTGGAAATAACAGATGTTTTTTTCTAGAGCTGCCCAGGACCTTTCCAGAATCATACTGGGTCAGAGGCCATGGCTGTTGCTATGGACTTCCTCCCCCCTCCATGCACAGCATCTGACCCACATTTCCAGGTTCTTATCAGTTTGTGTCAGTAGAGAAAAGGCACTTAGATAAGTGGAACAGGAGGCAGTGCTTTGTGGGTAACAGGGTGACATAGGGTAAACAGAACTGCTGCGGACCTATTGATCCAGGCTCACCTCCCAAGGTGGCATTTTAACATAGAATGACCAGCAGTTTTCTTCTACTCCTTTCCACCACCGCCTCCCACCAGCAGCAGCCTGCTGTCTCCCTGTGGGCCCTCTTATCCTTCCTAGGAATGCACTGGCAATTGTGTATGCCTTCAGTTCTGTTTGGGATTTTGTTATTCTTTATTTGCTGTGAGGAGCAAGTTTTCACCATTCGTTCTGACCTCGATTCCTGTAAACCTTCTGTACTCTTACATCATCAGGCCAAACCTCGGTCTTTCTGGGAGCCATGAGACCTTAGCAAACTGCATTCACTCTCAGGGACCCTGTACGAATAGGTTTACCTCTAACTCAACCTATTGAATAAAGAGTATTATTTTAACAAAAGGCAAAACCCCATACGTATCACCTCTGCCTGTTAATAACCTGCATCCTACTTGTTCGCTCTATAAATTTAGCACTTTCAGACAAATAAATCCTTAAGCCATGTGGATGTGCCAGAGAAAGCTCATTTTTAAGCCTAATAAGACCAGTTTGGACGATACTGAGGAAGCACGAACTGTGGATCATTATGTAGAATGTATGGGCAGCTGGGGGAAATGTAATCAAACCATTTGCTTTCTTCAAGCCTACTTTTCAGAGCGAGTTTCATAATTTTCACTAATCCAATTTTTAAAATCCTTTACAAAGTCACCCTTAAACCATTTCCAGAGACTATCTGGTTTGCCATTCTGGAAATGAAATTGCTTTTGAAACCTAAACAGATGGCTTTAATTTCGAGGGGAGTGGTATGAAAGGAATGTCACATTCGACACTGTAAGCAATCCGGCTCGAAGTCTTTGTCGTTCCTACATGTGTTTCTAACTGTATTTTACATTTTCTGTCTTAAATGAGTTCCCATCTCTCCACCAGTAAGAGTTTTCAGAAGTAAAATTTTAAGTGAAAAATCAATCCCAGCATTTCTAAGAATGTGAAGTCCTAGCCTACCTGAAGTGCTCACTTATTGAAAAGCCAAGAGACTAATTCCACTAAGTCAAAAAGTATCCTCTAAAAGATTCCAAAGATAAGAGTATTTTCTACTTTGTTAAGCTGTTCAAACATGCAGGGCATTCCCTCTGCCCACAAGGATCTTTTGATCCGGTTACAGCACAGTAACTTGAAAGGCTGCTACAGATGGAGCCTCTCTTGACTCTTCACCTACTTATTGTAGCTGCTGAAATAGGGCTGAAGTCTATAAGGCTCCTGAAGGGAGGGAAGGGGTTTGTTCCGTTCAGTTTGACTCAACATTTATTGAGTGCCTGCTGCGTGCAAGACACCGAACTGGAAACTTGAAAGAATGTTAAAACTATTAGGTCCTACTCTTTGCTTCTTGTACATTTATAATCTAGAATTGGGAAGGGGGGGGAGGGAAAAGGGAAAAAAAGAGAGGAGTAAATACCAAGAATACCATCTTTTAAAAAAACATTATGTGGCAAAAATGCTAAATACAATGAATGCCAAGTTTTAAAAAAAACAGATTTGTAAAAATTCTGTTCATGAGCAGTATATAAATCAATGCAATGCTTGCCCTTAATACTTAATCCAGTCTAAAAGACGTGTTTAGGAATCAACAAGGATCTTACCCTGAATTCTGTGTCTTACCTGTTATTTTATATCTTTCTGAGACAATTTTGAAGAAAAAAATCTGAAAGCTGAGGTGAGCACAAGGAAAATACCCTCTCAAACGAATGTCAGAATCAAGGTTGCACAATAATATTAATGTACTTAATAACCAACGTGTACCCTTAAAAATGGGTAAGATGGTAAATGTTATATATATTTTGCCACGGTACTGAAAGTTTGAAAGATAAATCAGACCGAGATATTTTCTGGGAAGAAAAGGAAAAGACACAGAAGATGCTTTAGAGTGACAAGGATATCTGAAATTGTAGTTAAAATCAACTTTGAACTTTCTTGTTGCAGATTCGTACATCAGTGACCACACTCTTATTTCCCAAAAGACCCTTCAGTTGGATAAGACATTTCTTAATTGCAGCCATACTTCTTGCACTCAATAACGTTCTGGTCATCCTCGTGCCAACTATAAAATACATCTTTGGATTCATAGGTAAGTTTGAGAAAAGCTTTTATTTAGTCAACTCAAGCTGATACCTCCTTAAATGGCAGACAGGATGCTGGTGGATGGGAGGGCAAGGATCCCTGGTCCATCTTAGGCTCATGGGATTCTTATTAGTCCAACAGGACTCCAGCTGGCCACCTCCCCTCCCTTGCGGGTGACTCGGGAAGTTATTCATAGGATCAGAAAAAAACCTTAGAGGTCAACTAGTCCAGCTGCCTTTTCTGACAGATGAGAAAATTGAGCCCACAGAAGTCATCTACAGCTTCTCCACCATCCCCCATCCAAAAGTCGAGCATTCCTATGAGACCTTTTGTAAGCCTAAAAGGCATAAACCAAAGCAATTTACCATCCATTTATATGGGAAAATATTTGAGCATCCCAGACATAAAAAAATAAACTCCTTGGGCTTTCCTGATACCTTAGGATACGTATTGGTAACAAATGCAGAAAATACATGGAGATAAAACACAGATATTCAGACATCGTTCAAAAGCTATGACAGCTTACTGCTGAGATGGAGGGCAGCTCCCAGGCAAAGAATCTGGTGACTCACTCTCACAGCTCAGGGTGGGCTCCCCTCTATTCATGCTCACTGTGCAGCAAATTCTGAATGCTATTTTCACTTGTTGCCCCCCCTTTTTTTTCTTTTGAAAGGCAAAAATCCTCCTCAGATTCCAATTAGCAAAAATAGGTACTAATCTAGGTCTTCTCCAAAGCAAACTGGCATAACATGAACTTTCAAAATTGGAGAATATCAGTGACTTGGAATAGATCCGTGACTTAGATTTAGGTCTTAAATCCGAATCAAAAAGTGAGGAAGATAGATTTTACCCTCAGGATGCTTCCTCAAGTCTGTCAGGATCTGCTGAGCATTGACGGCCACCTTTGGAGGTGAAGGAGATTGGTCTCATAAAGCATATCCTCCTGACTGTGTAGCCTAATAATTTAGTATTCATCTCCTGATTTGAGGGATTACTCAAATATTAAATATACTATAAAATTTTTTAAAGATTAGGTGTAAGCAACTTGGAAAGTTTAAGGTGGATAAGAAGGGTGTGTGATGAGTTCAGCTTCCTTAATGGGTATTATATTTTCAATTTCCTATGAATTGTTAATAGGCTGCCTTTTTGTTATTTATTGTGTGCTATGTGCACGTGCTATATAACTGTGATGTTAGGGATATTTTAATTTTCTCATAAACATATCTTCTTTGCATAAGCAACCAAGATGAGTGAATATATAGTAGTTTTAGTGCAAAGATTAGAGGAATGATAGATTTAGTTGCTTTTTGTTTTTTTAAGATTTTATTTACTTATTTATGAGAGATTCAGAGAGAAAGGCAGAGACATAGACAGAGAGAGAAGCAGCCTCCCTGTAGAGAGACTGACCCGGAACTCGATCCCAGGGACTCCAGAATCATGACCTGAGTCAAAGGCAGATGCTCAACCACTGAGCCACCCAGGTGCCCTGGATTTGGTTCTTTCAAGTGCAAGACCTTGAGTCTCTGCCTTGTTGAATAAGACATTGACCTGTCCTGTGCTTCTCTCCTCAGGGGCTTCTTCTGCCACTATGCTGATCTTCATTCTTCCAGCAGTGTTTTATCTTAAACTTGTCAAGAAAGAACCTTTCAGGTCACCACAGAAGGTTGGGGTAAGTAAGGTTTGCAATTCCCCCCATTATAAGTTGCTCTTCGGCTACTTACAGTAAAGCAGAAAATACATGTGATTCAAAAAATTGATGAACAAGAACCAAACATCAGAGATGAGCTGGAACTGTAATGGAGAGAAACAGGGGTGGATTTCGGGTACGGTGAGGATTCCTGGATTTCTTTCTTTCATATTGTCAAAGATCTCATGTTGAGTTCTTTCTATTTGCCCAACGCTAATGGAGTTTTCCGCAGGCATGCATGTATACCAGTTTCCACCACCAAGACCACAGCACTGTCTATGGGAAATTTTGTGGGAAGGTATTAGGCTCCCTGGCAGTGTTAAGAAATAATTTAAACACTTTAGTCATATCCGTTAGGTGTGTAAGGCCAAAAGAAAAGATGCTGCTTTGTTTCCCCCTCCATAATACCCTGGTGTGGATGGAGATCCAGGACAGAACCACTCCTTTTCCAGTTGACCTCTCTGGATACAAAATATAATCTTATTAAACTAGAGCATAGTTATTTTCCAAAATGATTCTATGGAAACATATGCCAGAAATAATTGTTTTTCTGATAATTAAATATTATCAATGACTTTCTAATAAAGTCTGACACTTAATGCTTAAAAACAATGCCTCTTGCCGAGTTACGCTGAATTTTTCTGGAGAGTCATTCACCCCTCAAGGCTGTTCAGGGACTTCAGGACAACTTGGTATCAAAAGCTCCTCCCATCATCTCACCCCTGAATTCCTACCCTCTTCAGTCCATCTTGCTTGGACTTTCAATGTATCAAATCAACCATTTCTTGGGTTCTAAAGTCACTGAACTGCTAGGAACAGACATCTGAGCTAGAAGCATAATACAATTCAATATGCCAATCAGATTGCTGCCCAGTTGTTACAAGTAAACAACTTATAAGAGCAAACCGTGCTAAACATGGTTTCTGTGTCCCCTAACAAGTTCTCTCTGACTTACAGGCTTTAATTTTCCTTGTGGTTGGAATCATCTTCATGATTGGAAGCATGGCTCTCATTATAATTGACTGGATTTACAATCCCCCAAATTCCAAGCATCACTAACCCAAGGAAAAATACTTTTTCTATTGGAAATGGTTGCAAATCATGCTGCAAGAGACGTTTGAGTTCTATTGATTGGAATGTTATTCATAGGAAATAACAGGAAGATTCCAAAGATGTTTATAGTAACATCACCAGGCACCTGCGGAAGAGGAAAGGCATCATTTTTGTCAAGAATGGCTGTTTATATGTTTAAAATCTGTGGTGCGCATTTCTACCCAGGTTTTCCTAGAGCAGTGTGAGAGGATGTATTTTTGCTGTTGTACAAGCAGAATAAGGGTAGCTGCATGTAATGGTCATCAGATAATACCCTTCCTCCCCCCGTCAAAGTACCAAATACTTGTATTCTGAGAACATCAAACAAAAATGCCCTGGCGGCAAAGCTATCACTGCTTAATGCGTTCCCCCAATCCAGCACCAAATTCTCTGGGTTTATTTAATAACAGAGGCAAAAGGCAGGTCTTCTGAACTGTCTGTCCATGAATAATCAGACAGCAGGCTAGAACATCTTATTCTCACCGGTAAAGGAATATTTTGCCCATTTTGCTTGTGACGTGGAAATAGTGACTTCTTCCTTCAATAGATTTTTGGTAAATGTTAAAACAGCTTACTAAACACAGGCATACCTCGTTTTATTGCGCTTTGCTTTATTGTGCTCAGCAGATACTGAAGTTTTGTTTTTGTTTTTTTACAAATTGGTTTGCAGCCACCTTGCCTTAAGCACCTTTTTTTTCCCCACAACGTCTGCCCTTTGTGTCTCTGTGTCACATTTTGGTAATTCTCACAGGACTTCGGACTTTTTCTTTATTATATTTGTTATGGTGATCTGTGATCAGTGATTAAGACTTGCTGAAAGCTCAGATATGGTTAGCATTTTTTAGCAATAAAGTATTTCAATTAAGGTATGTACATTTTTTTAGACATAATAGTATTACACACTTAGTAGACTGTGGTGTAGACATAACTTGTATATGCACCAAGAAACCAAAAAAAAATCTATTTGACTTGCTTTATTGTAATGTCTGCTTTATTGTGGTGGTCCGGACCCGTACCTGCGATCTCCGGGGTATGCCTGCATGTCTTATGAACTGTCCCTGTAAGGTACATACATGAATGAACAGACACCAGGCCAGAACACCTTAGTGTCAACAGTAAAGGAATGTTTTGCCCATTCTGTTTGTGACATTGAATGAATGCCTTCTTCGTTCAATATTTTTTTTGATAAACGTTAAAACATCTTACTAAACAGAGAGAGGGGCTTTATTTAAATTATAGAGCAACAACAAAAATAATGCTTATTGCTAAACTGCCTGTTCTGGAAGCATCTGCTTTTCAATATTATTCCTAGTCCTCTTGTCATGCTTTTGTCATTGAACAATGCTCTCCCTCTCGTCTTCCATTGTCATTCAGAATTTTTAGATAGACCACGATTCGTGTGGAGCTACATTACCCAGTATTGTTTGATACATTTTTATTTGATAAACATTCAGTGCAGGAAACTGTGATTGCTTATATGTTTATGTATATAATCTTATTCTGTAGTCATCAGAATTTTAACGTATGGTACATTTGATTTTTATTTTTTACATGTGTAGTTTTCTCTCTTCACAGTCAAAACGTTTATATTATTGAGGGTGGGGCAGGGAATTAAGTTGATGGGCTCAAAAATCCATTTGTATGTATCTGTCTATTAGGAATATTTTAAATTTGAAACCTAAGTTATATATAGTTCAGTAATGCTCTTCAATGTTTACAATGATAACACAATCATCTACAAGAAAATAAGTTCCTTATTTGCAAATAATTATCAATACTGAGGTTATTCTTTTAACTTAGCATGTCTAAGATAGGATTTAGTTCATTTTGGCTTGCACGGGAGTATGCTGCCATTCATTTGCCATTTAACACTATGTTAAATGGTTCTCCACAAAACCGGAAGTGCTAACACTACAGAGAGAAGCAAACTATTATTCTTGCTCACTTCTACAACACGCTTACATGAAATGGATTTAAAAACCAGCACTCACTGCCCAGAATTTCTGGAATGTGCCACCTTTTTTACCCCCAAATCAGTAGCAAGAACATTTATTGCATATTTTTATATTTTAGTATAAAGCCAAGTATGAAATACAACTATCATTTAAGTATAATATTAAATCACATTTCAATAGTTGCTTTAAAATGTGCCTTAAGAAAATACACATTTGTTTTATGTAGTATTTTCTGGAGGTATAATACTGTCAAATGGTGCACTTTGTTATGGAAATTGAGCATTACTAGAAACTATCATAACTTTTGAGTCAATATTATTGGAAAATATTTGCCAAATAGCATCTTCAAGATATGTTTCCATTTACATTCACCTAAAGAGTGTACCAAAATAGAAAGTGGAAAAAGTCACCTTCTATGTGTTTAAAAAAAAAAAAAATTTAATCTGAATGTATTTAAATGTAAATATCAAAGATTAATTTTAAAAATTGGGAAAGCATAAAATCTGTATATATTTTGAATGTTTTACACCTTTGAAATAACTAACTTGAAAATATCAACCTCTGTAATTATACAGATATTCAAGAGCAATACTACAGTGCCAAATAATGAAGCACCATTTTTTTTCTCATGGCCATTTTCAGGATTAGAGCTCATATAGACTGCAGGGCAGACTTTCATATCATATCTTGTACTGGTTAATTTAACCCCATTTATGAACAGATGAAAATTTTATTTTCTTATTTCATTTATAAGATGGTTCAATGTACTGGGAGGCTTTTTTTATTACAGAAAGTGTATATTGGTATATAATAAATGAACTTTTCAAATGATTATGATTTGAATTTCTTTCTATTCTTGAAGGCTATAAATTATTTGCATGTGAAAAACATGTTAAGTCTAAATATTGTCTTGTGTCTATTGGTTTATGTTCCATTTTCATTGTTACTCTTGACACGTAACTAACATTTATAGCTGTCAAAAAAATAGTTGCCATCTTATTTTGGCAAAATACACAGCTAATCTAAGTCATTTTCATTTATATCATCACATATATACCTCCTAGAATGGATGTGGGAAAATGTGTTTCTTTATGGCTAATTAGGGAGAATTCGCTTGGGATGGAAAAAGAATAGAAGAAATATGAAATAAAGTAAAATAAAGACATGGAAGATCTGAAAGAAAGAAAGCAACATGGGAGTGCAGAGGATTGGGTAGAAATCAACAGTTGGTGGGAGAGACAAGACCTGTGCTAAGTGGTGTGTTTGACTTTCTAAGAAACTTCCAGGTAGTTCTCTGAAGTGTTTCTACCATTTTCATTTCACTCAGAATATATACGAGCTCCAGTTGTTCCAAAGCTTTGCCAACCCCAGGCATTGTACTTTATAGCCTTTCAAGTGGGTGGGAAATGGTATTTCTTTGTGATTTTCATTTCCATTTTCATTTTCCTGGTGATGAGTATTGAAAATTCTCCATGTGTTTAATGGCCATTCAGGTTTCCTTTTATGAAGTGTGCATTCAAATCCTTCACCCATTTTAAGAATTAGGCTGTCTGTCTTTTTATTGTGGATTTTTCAGTTCTTTATACATTCTGGACACACGTCCTTTGTCAAATGGCAAACACCTTTTTCAATCTATGACATGCCTACTCATTTGCCTAAAGGTATCTTAATTCTATCTTTCTGGGGCCTGTCTTTATAGCTTGAGGCTCTGCAATTCCTGTCTTATGGAGATAAAATTAATTAGGATGGTATTGTTATAATTAATGCTAAGATTTTCAAATGTGGAGAGTAAGTTTTCTTTTTCTCTTTTTTTGAGGGGTGAAGGTGGGTAGTAGGTTTTCTTGTCTTGTAGTGAGCTTTATTGAATATAGTTCTTGTTTTGTTATAGGTAATTGACTAAGAATAACCTTTGCCTAGTCACTTTGACTCTTGGTTAGGAGACCTAGTACTACTTAGATAGTCCCAGGACATCAAAAACCCTTTCTGGCTGCTTGTAATCAACTTCATTAGTTTTTTCAGCCCTTTCTTATAGGCACGTACAGATGAAACAGGAGAAATCACTTTATGTGGTTCTTATTAATCAGCTTGGAAGTCATGCCGTTTCCTCTAGATTCTGTGTTTCCATTCACGTGCGGAAGCAGTTTTGCAGAGCCTATGCTTCTATGTCATGTACTCTTGTGACTGTCTTTTCCCAGAAAATATTGGGTACTAATTATTCAGTAGACCATATTGAAGAAACTGCCTGGAAAATAAAATCAGTTTAGAGCCTTTCTTCACACCACACACCAAAGTGGACAAACGCAATAAGGAATATAGAAGCAATGGCATTTTAGGAAGAACAACGTGACAGCTGCCTGGGGAAGTAAGACACAGTGGAGGAAATTACAAGGGCAATGATGGACCGTTGATTACATAGCAGTGCATGAAAGAGCAATTAACAAAACACCAACTCCTATAAAATATAGACCAATACATCCTTAATGTATGAATGGATAATAAAAACCAATAAGGGAACTACTAAGAAACTAATAGAAGAATGGGCAATGGACATGAGATCACAGAAGAAAAAAATACATAGTTTGACCTCACTAGGAGTCAAAGACCTGCAAGTAAAAACACAAGTACAGGGACGCCTGGGTGGCTGGACCATTGAGTGTCTGCCTTCAGCTCAGGGCGTGATCCCAAAGTCCTGAGATGGAGTCCCGCATTGGGTTTCCTATGGTGAGCCTGCTTCTCCCTCTGCCTGTGTCTCTGCCTTTCTCTCTCTCTGTGTCTCTCATGAATAAATAAAGTCTTAAAAAAAAAACTACACAAGTACAATTGTTTTGTCTGTCATATTACTAAGAAAGAAAAGGTAATCATTTGTGCTGGTGAGGGTAGGGAGCTGAACATTCATTCAACGTTGGTGGCAGAAATCTTGGCTCAGCTTCCCTGGAAACCATGCTGGCAACACTTAAAGATACCTAAGGATGTGTGTAGCTGGCAGAAGAGCCCCCCAAAGATCTAATCAGATGAGTGCTTAAAATCAGAGAACTTTCTTCACCTGAAGTCAGAAAGAGTCAAAGCATGAAAAGGACTCAAACTGCCGCTGGTGGCTTAAAGATAGAAGAGACCATGTGGAAACAGAAGGAAAGGAGTTTTGCCGACTTAAATGAGCCAAGAAAATGGTTCTCCTCCTGAGTCTCCAGCTAGGAGCCCAGAGCACCAACACTTCAATCTGAAGCTCAAGAGACCTTAAGCAAAGTACTCTGCTGAGCCAGCCAGACTTCTGACCTCCAGATCTGTAAGTAATAAAGGAGCATTGTTGTAAGCTGCTAAGTTTGTGAAATTTGTTACAGCAATAGAAAACTAGGAAACACAACGTTCATGTCTTTTGATCCACTTACCTTTTTTTTTTAAAGACTTTATCTATTTAACACAGAGGGAGAGTGAGAGGGAGAAACAGATTCCCCACTGAGCAGGGATCCTGATGCAGGGCTTGATCCCAGGACCCTGAGATCATGAACTGAGCTGAAGGCAGATGTTTAACTGACAGAGTCACCCAGGTGCCCCACAATAATTCTTTTCTAAGAATCTCTTCCAAGGAAGAAATCAGAGAAGTAAATTCACTTCTGTATACTAATGTAGTCTTTCACCATATAATGAGCTACATTTTTTAAGCATTCCAAATGTCCAAAACTGTGGAATGATTGAATAAATTCTAGGACCTTCATAGGCTGGAATAGGACATAGTGATTAAAAATGTTTTTGAATAATCACCAAAAAAATGAAAAACTATGGTATGACATTAAAGTGGAAAAAAAAACAAAATAAATGCTTTATTATACCAATTTTACATATTAAAAATGCATGGAATAGAAAGATAGGAAATAGGAAGAAAAGGAAATAGACATATATGATAAAAGATATCATAGGTAGCGAGGTAATAAGTGATGTTAGTCTTCATCTCCTAACATTTGTCATTTTCTAAATTTCCTACAGAGATTATGTATTTTTTATAGTTGTATTTTTTATAGTTGTAAAAAAAGAACTTAGAGAAACATTTTTCTATCACTTTATATTTTCTGGAAAAAATAAAACGTGCTGCCAATTTCTATACATTTTTGTATTTTCAGCTGACTCTAAAGGCAGAATTGGATGAGAGTACAATTCACAATTGGGGAATAGTTATTGGTGACTGAAGCAGAAGTTGGAAGGATGGGGCAGACCCTTGCCAGAAGTGGAACATGAAAAGGACTTAAATAAGATGATATAGCATAGCCAGTAGACCAGGATTTCAGATCCATGGTTTGGGCAAGTCATTTAACTTTACTGAGCTTCAGTTTTTTCATTTCCATTGGTATAATTTCTGTGTAATGCAATCGTCAAGATGATTTAGATCGTGATCACTTGAAATCAAAGTCCTTATAACACAGTCATATCTCTACAACAAATGCTTGACAGTCAATAAATCAGAGGTCATTGGGGAGCTCCAAAGCATATCTTGCAACAATGATTTCTGCAGCGTGATCCTGAAAATGAGTTAGAATCAGTCAAATGTTTCTGGGGACTACTCCACCTTGCCACTCAGGTTGAATAAATTAATGGATAAACACTTATTCAGTGAAGACCATGCATCAGATACTGTCCTAAGCACAAGAATACAAATTAGTCTTTGTCTATTAAGGAGCTTACAGTATAGAGGAAGGGGCGCATGTATACAAATAGTTATAACATAAAATGGAAAATGCTCTACTATATACCATATATATCCATATGCCATGGAGCCTCTAAGGGGAATGCCCAGGTCAAGCTTGGGGAGAGTAGTCAGATTTCTAGCAGCAGATGCCCGTTGCGTTGAATTCTAAAGGAGACATTGAAGTTGTCAGGAAAAAAAGATGAAGAAGCACAGCAGCATACACACACAAAAAAAATGATTCCTCCATTGACTTTGCACTCCACACATACACACCCATATGTATGCATACACTTTTCACATAATCTGTATTAGATTCCTTTTGCTCCTATAACAAATGACCACACACTTAGTAATTTAAAACACATTTCATTATCTTATGAGAAGCTCCAACAGGAATCGGTACAAGCCCCAACAAAATCATAAAGCAAGTAGACCAAATAAAACAACAAAGATTCTTAAAATTAAACTGATTAGTACTACAGCCACAAAGTAGGCCAAGATCTATGTGCCAAATCTAAAGAGTGACCACTTGCTACAATGACATTTTAATAGAATATCTCATACACAATTGAAAATCACCCACCATGCCGAGAACCAAGAAAAGTACAACCTGAACAAGATAATCAACTGACATGAACACGGAGAGGAATTAGATGTTCAAATACCTAGCAAGAATTTTAAAGTAGCCATCTTGAAAATGCTTCAATTATAAATTCTCTTGAACCAAATGAAAAAATAAAACATCCCAGCAAAGAAACTAAAGTTTATAAAAAGAACCAACTGGAAGTTATAAGCTGAAAAATGTAATAACAGAAATTTAAAGAAAAATTCATTGGATGTGCTCAGTAGAATGGAAATGGAGAATAGAATCAACATACCTAAGTATTAATAGAATCCATCCAATTTGAACAAAAAATAGGAAAGAGACTAGAAAAGGAAAGAATAGAACAGAACTGGGCTCTAGACCCATGGGACAAAAACAAAGTCAACATTTGTATTATCAGAGTCCCAGAAGGAAAAGAGATGAATTAAAGCTAAAAGACAATTTGAAGAAATAATGGCTGAGGACTTCCCAAATTTGTTGAGAGATACCAAGCTACATACTTAAAAAGCTCAGTGAATTCTCAAAAAGAAAACCCAAAGAAAACCATGCAAATAATCATCAAAATTTCTGAAAAGTAAAGATAAGGAAAAAATCTTGAAAGCATCCTGCAAGAAACACAGTACCTATAGGGGAACTCTCACTTGAGTGTCTGAGGATTTCTTATCAAAACACATGGAGTTACAAAGAACCAGCACATTTTTTTAAGTGCTGAGAGAAAAGTTTCAACAGTAAATTCTATATCCAGCAGAACTATCCTTCAAGAATAAAGCAGAAACAACAATGTTCTCAGAAAAAGGAAAACCAGGTGAATGGTTCCAGGCCTACCCATAATGATGCACTAAAGAACGTTCTTCAAACAGAAAATGACAAAAAAAAAAAATTAGAAAATCAGGAAAGAACAAAGGAAAGACCAGAAATATGGGTACACACAAGAGACTCTCCTTTTCTTCATGAGCTTCATAAATACATTTTATGATTAAAACAAACATTATCATCTAATACTCAAAGCAATGATTTTTTTTTAAGTGGAAAAAGTAAAAGGCACTTATGGAAATGAGGTTTTCACAATTTGCTCCGGATGGTAATATGTCAATACCAGTAGACTGTGATAAGTCATATATGTATCCTACAATACTCAGAGCAACTGCTACAAAAACTATACAAAGAGATACACTGAGAAATGCTATAACTAAACATGAATTTCTCAAAAATGTTTAAACAACCCACTGGAAGCCTAAGAAAGAGAAACAGGAATGAGAACCAGGAAAAACAAAGAGACAATAATAAAATGGCAGACTTAAGCAATAACATCAATAATTACCTTAAATATAAATGGTCTAAGTAGACCAATAAAAATAGATTAAAAGAATAAATAAAAATCATGACCCAACTAACTATACATTGATAAGACACTCACTTCAAATTCACTGACACAGGTAGTTTGGAAGTAAGTAAAGGGGTATAAAAAGACATACATGCAAAAAAAAAAAATAGAAAAGTGGGTGTGGCTATATTCACATTGGATAAAGTAGACTTCAGCGAAAAGATAATTATTAGAGATATAAAGGTGTTCCTTTGGTCCTTTTATTATGTACCTGCCAGGGGCAATCCACCAGGAAGACATACTAACCCTAAATTTACACACACACCAAAAAGCAGAACCTCAAAAGACATGAAATGAAAACTGACCAGAGAAAGATAAATCTGCAATTTAGTTGCAGACTTCCACACCCAATTCTCAGAAACTGATAGAACTACTAGACAGAAAAATCAACAAAGATAAAGAACATATGAGGAATACAATCAACCAAAAGATTCTGATACATATAGAATGCTCCACCCCAGTGGCACAGTTTCCCCCACCCCCATCCCCACAGCAGGCAGGGAACACTTACCAAGGTAGATCATACCCTGGGTGATAAAACAACCTTTGCACCTGGCCTTTCTAGTCTCTAAGTCCTAAGTCTGGCTCAGGCAGTGTGTAGCTCTAGCAATAAGGCTACTACACAGCCATCTTTACCCTTAGTTGGACACTCAGGATAAGTGTCCCTAAGCTGAAGTTTTTCCACCAGCCCTGGGAAGTACAGGGAGCAGGACAGAAACCCAGTTCTTCCCTGTCCATCATGGCTCAGCTTCCCTGGCCCTGGATCACAGAGCATTTTATCAAGATCATTTGTGAATAAGCTACTCAAGAATGATTATTTTATGCGCTGGTTGCTGGTATTCTCTTCTCAAAGGAAAATTTGACTGTGCTCCAGAAAGTGATAGGCATATTTATTTTATTACTGCCAGCTTTAGAACTTAAAATTTTGGAAAGTCATCCAGTTTTACTAGGTAAGAGATTGTCTAAACCTGGTCTGCAGCCCGAAATTCTGTTCCCAGATGGGTAATCAGCATTTCCTTCAACCTGTGCAAACTCAGCAATTTGAGGAGAACTAAAACCAGTTGCCATTTTGCATTTAGCTCTTTTCCTAACGGTATACATCTTGGCCAGCTGAAGTCCAGCCATTGCTGAGGAGTATAGCTGCTGCTAAGATGGCAGTAATCTTGCTGTGTAGGAAAATGAAAAGAAAATGGACTATTTTGTCAAATAATTTACCTGTGAAGGATGTTCATCACATGGTTCATTTTCGATATAAATCCTGCTGTGAGATGAAGTGCTGTTTAGTAGAGCTTTATGAAAGTATTTGGGCTACTTGTTTAGATCCAGTGGGGTAGTCCAGTTGGCTTGTGCTGGCTTGCTAGGGCTGCAACTCTCTTAATAACTCCATTCAGTGAGATCATGTTGGCAGCATGAAACTGATGGGGCGTCTTTACACCATGAGAATTGGCAAATCGGGCAAATCAGGGGGGGGTTTCCTTTTAGTTTTGTTTTGTTTTATTGGTAAAGCCAGTTGTTAAAGACTTAGCAGCAGTCTAGTTTTTTAGACCCCTCTGTAGGTTCCTGTAATAACCTCCCTCTATCGTACTTAATGCATATTATACTGGCTGGTTCCTTGTCTATATATAGTCCAGCAGACTACAGGTTCTACAAGGGCAGACTCAGCCCATCTCATTCACTACTGGTACATCCAGCATCTTGTGTAGTATCTGGCTACATGGTCCTCACCAAGTATTTTTGAATGGATAGTTTCTTCTTGTCCCCCTCCGCCTACTTGATATCTGACATGGCCACCAACTGTGGCCCAGACAAAACATGGTTAAAGACACCTCTGTTCCAGGCAATGAACACCTCTTCAGAGGTTCAAAGCCAAGCTCTGGGCAGCATCCGTGAATGGAGAGCTCAGTCCCTCCAGGATGACATTCCCCTTTTATCCCCAGCCAGTTTTTAAGAGGGTGGAAGAGGTGAAGCACTTAGAAAACTATGAAGTGTGACTCAAAAGCAAGGCTCTGAAAAACACTTCACCCACTTATTAATGCCTGAACTTGCCCTAAGAGATAAATTATTTCTTGCCACGATCAGAGAGAGATATAAAATATAAATGTCCTGTTAGAATGGTGTATCTGTTTTAAATTCTCAATTAAAGTAAAAGAATCCTATAAAATCTTCCCTTAAAAGCAAGCTTTGATATAGGAGTGGGCAAAAGAACCAAGAGCTGGAGGATATTAATTGCCTGAAATAAGGGAAGGAAAATGGTATTCAGTCTACAAAGATGGTTGCCGTCAATCCCACCAGCACCAGCTCTGCCCATATGCTTGCCACTTGTCCCATCAAGAGATGAAGTGCCCTTGAATTTGGCTGGTCTTGAGACTTGCTCTGACCAAAAGCATGTAGAGGAAATGATCCTATGCCAGTTCTTTAAGAGGCCTGGGAGTTTCCACTTTCACATTCTCAGGGTGAGTTGGTATGAAGAGTTTGCTACATACCTTTGCAGACCTTTGTCATAGACAAAACTATAAAACTGTTTTGTATCATTTTTAAACATAAGTTTATATACTATATTTATTCTATAACTTTTTAAGAGTATAATTTTTTGAAATTTTCATTTTCAGTAGACTGGGTTTATTGCCTTAACTAAGATAACCCCACTGTTTAATATAGCGTACTTAACTATTCCTCAAGTCATAGTCATTTATTGTTTGCAATTCTTTCATTTTTTTTTTGTTTTTTTTTTGTTTGTTTTTTTTTTTGCAATTCTTTCATTATTACAAAAATTCTGCAGGTCATAATTCACGTCTACCTATATACATAAGCAGGTGTTTCTCTAGCTGGGCCAAATAGCACATACAACTTTAATAGAAGCTGTCAAATTATTCTCCAAAATAACTATCAATTTATTCTTCTACTGGTAGTATAAGACAATACTCATCTCCTTATAATTTGATAACTCCTTAATATTGTCATTATTTATTAGTCACCTTTATGATGGGGAAATACAGTATTTTGTTTTAATTAATCTAAAGTTTATACATATTCAGAAATATGTTTGTAACCACTGTTTCATCACTGGAAAGTTGCTTGTTTATATCCTTTACAATTTTTTTCTATTAGAATTGTTTTTCTATTAATCTATATTAATAGTTTCTTACACACACTCTGCTAATGTGAGTTTAAAATAACTTGAACATAATCTACCAGAATTGAGACACGAATAGAAAATTTGAACCGACTAATTACCAGCAATGAAATTAAATCAGTAATCAAAAAACTACCCCCACCAAAAAAAGTCTAGGACCAGAGGGCTTCAAGGTGAATTCTACCAAACATTCAGAGAGTTAATCCCTATTCTTCTCAAACTATTCAAAAAATACAAGAGGAAGGAAAACTTCGAAATTCATTCTATGTAGCCAGTATCACCCTGATTCCAAAATCAGATAAAGACATCAGAATAAAGGAGAACTACAGGCCAATCTCTCTGATGAACATAGATGCAAAAATCCTCAACAAAATGTTAGCAAACCAAATCCAACCGTACATTAAACGTCAGACACATTTATTTCTGGGATACAAGGGTGGTTTGATATTTGCAAAACAACCAACATAATAGGTTACATCCATATGAGAAAGGATAAAAATCATCTGATCATTTCAATAGATGCAGAAAAAGAATTTGACAGACTACAACACCAATTCATGATAAAAACCCTCGGCAAGTAGGTGTAGAAGGAACATATCTCAACATAATAAAGGCCTTATATGAAAAACCCACAGCCAACATCATATCCAATGGGGAAAAACAGAGCTTTTCCCCTAAGGTCAGGGGAAGATGCCTTCCTCTCACCACTCCTATTTATTTTTTTTTATTTTTTTAAAGATTTTATTTATTTATTCATGAGAGGCACCGAGAGAGAGACAGGGACACAGGCAGAAGGAGAAGCAGGCTCCCTGCAGGGAGCTCGTCGTGGGACTCAATCCCAGGTCTCCGGGGTCTCGCCCTGGGCCAAGGCAGGTGCTACACGGTGGGCCACCCAGGGATCCCCCTCAAGCCCACTCTAAAGTAGCTCCTGACACCTTGCTAAGCCACAGCCCCACTAAGCTCTACTAAAGAGGCTTGGTGAATTTCGTGCCAGCCACCGCGGTCATACGATTGACCCAAACTAATAGGCCCATGGCGTAAAGCGTGTTTAAGATGATATGATACTACAGTTAAAACTTAACTAAGCCATAAAAAGCCACAGTTACCATAAAATAAACTACGAAAGTGACTTTAAAACTTCTGACTACACGATAGCTAAGATCCAAACTGGAATTAGATACCCTACTATGCTCAACCCTAAACGTAAATCATTCCATTAACAAAATAATTCACCAGAGAACTACTAGCAACAGCTTAAAAATCAAAGGCCTTGGCAGTGCTTTATACCCCTCCAGAGGAGCCTGTTCTATAATCGATAAACCCCAAAAAACCTCCCCATCCCTGGCTAATACAGTCCACATACTGCCATCTTCGGCAAACCCTCCAAAGCAAAGGTAGTACACACAATTGTGTCGCATAAAAATGTTAGGTCAAGGTGTAACTCATGAGATGGGAAGAAATGGGCTACATTTCCTATTTTAAGAACAACTTTACGAAAGTTTCTATGAAATGAAAAACTGAAGGAGGATTTAGTAGTCAATTAAGAAGAGAGAGCTTAATTGAATAGGGCCATGAAGCATGCACACACCACCCGTCACCCTCCTCAAGTAAAAATTCCACACACAGCATATTAACGACACTAAAACACAAGAGGAGATAAGTCGTAACAAGGTAAGCATACCGGAAGGTGTGCTTGGATCAACCAAAGTGTAGCTTAACTAAAGCATCTGGCTTACACCCAGATTTCATGCACTATGACCGCTTTGAACAAAAGCTAGCCCAACAAACTTCAAACTAAAGTACATTAGTTTGAAGCACATTAGTTTATTATTAAACTAATTAGTAGTGTAATAAATTAGTGTATTATTAAGGTACATTAGTTTATCACTCTAAAACAAAACATTTAGTTAAATCACAAAGGTATAGGAGGTAGAAATTTTAATTGGAGCTATAGAGATAGTACAATAAGGGAATGATGAAAAACATTTTAAAAGTACAAAACAGCAAAGATTACCCGTTTTACCTTTTGTATAATTAATTAGCTAGAAATAGCTTAACAAAAAGAACTTAAGCTAAGCCCCCCAGAAACCAGACGAGCTACCTATGAACAATCTACAGGATCAACTCATCTATGTCGCAAAATAGTGAGAAGATTTATAGGTAGCGGTGAAAAGCCTAACAAGCCTGGTGATAGATAGCTGGTTACCCGAAAACAGATTTTAGTTCAACTTTAAATTTACCTAAAAAAAACTATAATTTTAATGTAAATTTAAAATATAATCTAAAAAGGTACAACTTTTTAGAAAAGGGATACAACCTTAGAGAGTAAATATCAATATTACCATAGTTGGCCTAAAAGCAGCCATCAATTGAGAAAGCGTTCAAGCTCAACAATCAATCTCACTCGATTCCAACAATATTCAATCAACTCCTAATTTTACACAGGGTTAATCTATTTAAATATAGACACAACAATGCTAATATGAGTAACAAGAATTATTTCTCCCTGAATAAGCTTATATCAGAAATGGATAATCCACTGATAGTTAACAACAAGATAAAATTAATCCAAAAATAAAATACTTATCAATTCCATTGTTAACCCAACACAGGGATGCATCCACAGAAAGATTGAAAGGAATAAAAGGAACTCGGCAAACACAAACCCCGCCTGTTTACCAAAAACATCACCTCCAGCATCTCCAGTATTGGAGGCACTGCCTGCCTAGTGACATCTGTTCAACGGCCATGGTATCCTGACTGTGCAAAGGTAGCATAATCATTTGTTCTCTAAATAAGGACTTGTATGAATGGCTACACGAGGGTTTAACTGTCTCTTACTTCCAATCAGTAAAATTGACCTTCTGGTGAAGAGGTGGGAATAAAACAATAAGAGGAGAAGACCCTATGGAGCCTTAATTAATTAACCCAAATACATGGACTTAACTAACCTACTAGGTATAATGTATCACCATTTTTATGGGTTAACAATTTAGGTTGGGGTGACCTCAGAAAATGAAAAAACTCCCGAGTGATAAAAATCTAGACTAACCTGTCAAAATCCTATATAATTTATTGATCCAATAATTTTTGATCAATGGAATAAGTTACCCTAGGAATAACAGCACAATCCTATTCAAGAGTCCATATCGATAATAAGGTTTATGACCTCAATGTTGGATCAGGACATCCTAATGGTGCAGCAGCTATTAAGGGTTTGTTCAACGATTAAAGTCCTACGTGATCTGAGTTCAGACTGGAGTAATCCAGGTCAGTTTCTATCTATTTAATAATTTCTCCCAGTACGAATGGACAAGAGAAATAAGGCCCACTTTACAAAAGTGCCTTAAAACTAATAGATGGAATAATCTCAATCTAACCAGTTTATTTCCCCATTAGCCCAAGAGAGAGTCTTGAAAAGCTGCTCAACATCACTCAAAGAAATACAAATCAAAACTACAATGAAATATCGCCTCATACCTGTCAGAATGGATAAGATAAAAACTGCAAGAAACAATGAGCGTTGATGAGGATGTAGAGAAAAAGGAACCCTCTTGCACTGTTGATGGAAAAGTAAACTGGTATAACCACTCTGGACAACAGTATGGAGGCTCCTCAAAAAAAAAAAAAAAATAGAACTACTCTATAGTTCAGTATTCACACTACTGGGTACTCAAAGAATACAAAAACACTGGGGGGCCTGGGGGGCTCAGTGATTGAGCATGTGCCTTTGGCTCAGGTCATGATCCCAGGTCCTGGGATCAAGTCCCACATCAGGCTCCCTGTGAAGAGCCTGCTTCTCCCTCTGCCTGTGTCTGTCTCTGTCCCTTATGAATAAACAAATAAAATCTTTAAAAAAAAATACAAAAACATTAATCCAAAGGGCTACATGCACCCCTATGTTTATAGCAGCATTATCTACAATAACCAAACTATGGAAACAGCCCAAATGTCCAACAACCAACATATATATATATACAATGGAATATTATTCATCCATAAGAAAATGAAATCTTGTCATTTGCTATGACATGGGTGGAGCTAGACAGTATAATGTTAAGTGAAATAAGTCAGAGAAAGACAAATACCATATGACCTCACTCCTATGTGGAATTTAAGGAACCAAACAAGCAAAGGGAAAGAAACAAACCAAGAAACAGACCCTTTATTTTTTTTGTTTTTACTTGAGAGAGAGAGAGCACGCATAAGTGGGGTGGGAGGACAGGGGCAGAGGGAAAAGGAGAAGCAGACTCTTGCTGAGTAGGGAGCCCTGCTCGGGGCTCAGTCCCAGGATCCTGGGATCATGACCAGAGCCAAAGGCAGATGCTTAATTGACCTAGCCAGCCAAGCACCCTAAAAGACTGACTCTTAACTGATGGTTACCAGAAGGGAGGTGGGTCAGGGGACAGGTGAAATGGAGGATGGGGGCGGGGGTGGAGAGAGGGAGAGGAAAACCTGCATACAAACATTTCTTGAAGCCCAGAGCAATGAATCTGTATTACAATGTACGGTCTAGGATTTTGTGGATTTAAAAATGCTTCATCAAGTCTACCTGTATTTTCATGGTTGTAACTAAAATAAGTATTTTGACAATTAAAAGTGACCTGAACAAAGGCTTTTGATCTCGGATATCTTAGTATAGGTAGTTATTTAGCCACCTGTTTTGATTACAAGGGATAATATATTTGTAAAAAAAAAAAAGTATTAATAATGAGAAGATAGGAGGATAGAAAACTATGTAAGCAACACCCTTGTAAAATAAAAGGTTACTTTTCTTTTTAAAAAAGCTACTTTTAAAATAGTTTTCCGGAGGTTTTAAAAACCATTGTGTAAGGAAAATCTCCCATTCCAAATAAAGTTACAGCTTAAAAATTCTTAAGTTCTTTTAAAAAAATCTATTGTTTTTGTTTTCATGATTTTCCATCAAATGATCACATTAGTATCTCCTAATTTTCATACATTAGTTAGTTCCTTGGAACTTGGATATTTTATGACTTCTCCTTAATGTTTAGTGTGGTGTTATTACCATGAAATGGGAACCGTGCACTGAGAACAGCAGCATGAAGAGTTGTCCTGCAATAGGGAGGACAATTAAGTCTAAGTTTAGCTTTTAGCAAGTTAGGCAAACGGTTATATAAAAATGAAAAGCAGGTCAAAACAATTTCTTCTTTTTTCTGATTTCAGTGTTTATGAAGCACAGAATCAAAAAAATTTTTTGTATGATCCAAGTTCTCCAAGATAAAATGTCTAAGTCGAGATAGCAGGGTCAAAATAGAGGTGTAAAAATAGCAAGACCAAATCATCTGCTCATTTTTATTATTTTTAAGTTTTTATCTTAATTCCAGTTAGTTAATACACAGTATTGTATTAGCTTCAGGTGTACGGTATAATGATTCAGCCCTTCCATACATTACCCATACGGTGCTCGTCACAAGTGCCCTCCTTTATCCCCATCACTTATTCCCCCCATCTCCTCATCCCCCTCTAGTAACCATCAGTTTGTTCTCAGTAGTTAAGAGTCTGCTTCTTGGTCTGTCTCTCTCTCTTTTCCTTTGCTCATTTATTTCTTAAATTCTTATTTCATACGAGTGAAATGATATGTCTTTCTCCGACTTATTTCACTTAGTATTATTCTCTCTAGCTCCATCCACGTTGTTGCAAATGGCAAGATTTTACTCTTTCTTATGGCTGAATATTCCATTGTGTTTATTTATGTACATCGCCTCTTTATTATCCATTCATCAATTGATAAACACTTGGGCTGTTTCCATAATTTGACTATCGTAAATAATGCTGCTATAAACATAGAGGTGCATGTATCCTGTTGAATTAGTGTTTTGGAACTTTTGTGTTAATATCCAGTAGTGCCATTGCTGGATCCTAGGTTAGTTCTATTTTTAATTTTTTTGAGGAACCTCCATACTGTTTTCCACGGTAGCTGCACCAGCTTGCATTCCCACCAACAGTGCATGAGCATTCCTTTTTCTCTACACCCTCACCAACATCTATTCAAAACAATTTCTTGTTGCTGATTTCATTATGATTAATACCTACCTTGTGCATTTTTAGCTTTTCACAGCACATTCGCGTATACAACATAACCTTCAAAACACGCTCATAACTTCATGAACTACACATAGGATTCCACAAGAAATTTATCTCCCAAGCATTCTTTGACTCCCCAAAAGTTTTGTAGGAATATGATCTACCGATTAAACTTGCATTGCTGAATCTCTAAATGTTCCCCCACTCACCTTCAGAACATGGACTTTACTGTGTAACAGTTGGCATTTGTCTGACCTGTTGACATCTCATGTGTGCACCCTGCCCCTTCAAAAGCCCCAAAGAAGGGGAAAAAAAGCCCCAAAGATTCAAGCTCTCTACTATCCTTGCTGCTGTGAAACTGCTGTTAGACTAGGGTCTGATACCAGGCACTTACAGCTACAGCCAAATTTCAGCCAATTGTTTCCTTCTTCCTGGAGTAGTTCTATGTAATGCTTCTCTTGAATTGATTTAAAGTTCTCTTTTTTTATTATTATTATTATGGTAACATAAAGTTTACCATCTTAACCATTGTTTTAAAATTATAGCCTTAACTATAAGCAACTTGCTATAAAATAGATCTGTAGAATTTCATCTCATAAAACTAACCTCTATATCCTTTAAACAACTCTTTCCCCCTTCACACAATCCCTGGCAACTGCCACTCTACTTTGCTTTTAAGGTTTCCATACTTTAGATGCTACTTTAAATATAAGAGGAATTATGCAGCATGTCTCTTTTTATGACTGGCCTATTTTACTTATTATAATGTCCTCAAGTGTCATCCATGTTGTAGGATATGACAGGATTTCCTTCAATAGGAATTAGAAATTAGAAAAATTATAAGATCAGAGACACCATTAGAAAGGATAAATAGAAGCTTTACAGTCACTTTTACCAACTATAAAGTCCATACAGTTCAGAATGGGCAAATCCTCCATGGGATTAAAATTGTTGAATTGGTATTCCTTAAAGCTCAAAATGGATGGACTACTTATTTCTCTCTCCAAAATATCAGAACAACATCAACAAAACCCCATAGAACCACTGAAAAACCAAAAGCTAGGTCATCAGCAGACCAAAATATTAAGGAATTTCTGAATGAATAATATGAAGCAAATGGACTTGAATATTGGCAAAACCTAACAGAGTGTGGAAATCCACTTTCCAGCCATTGCCAATAGCATTTACCCTCAGTCTACCGTTCAATGAGCCCTGGAGGTAGACTGAGGAGTAGGGTAAGGCCCCAGATCATTTCCACTCTCACTGTGGACATGGAGTCCTATACCCCAAAGATGGGCTTCTCTGGCATTCAGAAGAAGCCCACCCATCACACAAACCTACCCAATAGAGAGCCAGGCCCCAATATTTGAGGGGGAAAAGCCAATAAATAGAATAAGTAGAACTGTCCACAAGGGAAGCATAATTAATGCTAGAAAACTAAAATCTTAAGAATAAAACCTTTAAGGTCTGAAAATTCAAGAAAATTATAGCCATTAAATGAGAAAGGGATAGTATGGAATTTAAGCATGGGAATACTAAATAACTCCTGGAAGGCTTGCTGAAATAAACACTCAGTAGAAGAATTGAATAGAAGGCGAGAGAGGACAAGAGGCATTCTGAGCAACCCAGAAGTTGAGCGAAGGACTTTTCCAAGAACAGTTCAAAAAAGAAATGAAACTATGAAGGAGTTAATAAACATGGAGCTACCTCCAGAGATCTAGTATTTACCCACTAAGGTGAGTGGGTAAATAAAATCAAATAATGGAAGAAATTTCCATATGCTGAAGAAGGACATGCATATGTTTTATGCAAATATTAAGAAACAACACCTTTGTGATTTTTATGAACTCCAAGGATAAAAAAAGTGTTACAAACTTTCAAAAACAGAGAAAGGGGGTGAAAGGAAAGGAAAAATTACAAAGGAGTTAGAACGAATCTGGCGCCAGACTTCCGACTAGCAAATGGAAAAGCCAGAAAGTCATAAAGGAATAGCGAAAATACTCTGAGGAGAAAGGATCTGGAAACTTTTTCCAGCCAAATTAGCATTCAACTATGAAGGCAAAATGAAGAGGATTTTGAGCATGCAAGCAATTTAGAAATTTTGCCACCCACATAACCTTCTGAAAATACTACTCAAAATAAAAATGCAATCCAAGAAAGAAAGGACACAAGGAATAGAACAAGACTAGAAGAAATGAACAAGTAACCAGTACAGCATATAATTAAGAGAAATAATTTCTTATAGGACAACTGTAATATGCATTGAAATTGTTCAGCAAAGTGTCTCAACACAGAAAATATAATGTAGAGGTACCTGGGGGGCTCAGTCGGTTAAGCATCTGCCTTTGGCGCAGGTCATGATCCTGGGGTCCTGGGATCAAGTTTCTCCCTCTCCCTCTACTGTTCCCCCTGCTTGCGCTCTCTGGCTCTCTCTCTCTCTTCCTCTCTCTCTCTGTCAAATAAATAAATTAAATATTTTTTAAAAAGAAAATGTAATTTTAAAACAATCTGGAACAACAGTTGCAGCAGCTAGGAGATGGAGAGGAAGGTGGGGGGGTGGGTAAAGAGGAGCTAATTAATGCCAATTCTCTTGTACAGTTTTAAGGGAAGGCCAGAGGGAGGACACAGCAATCAGAAAGGTATGGATCAGTGGGAAGGAGGGATCCCCACTGTCACTGAAGTTTCCATTAAGGTCCCAATTCAACTAGCATGAATCCCCACAATTTATCAGGACTCCAGAAACTCTACAGAGCATGAGCAGATGCTGTGTATCCTGCGTAACTTTTTCCTGACCTCTTGTTTAAAAAATAAACTTTATCATCCATAAAATTTATCATCCAAACCTAGACATGCTTGAGATTGAATGGGACAATTAACTGGATTAATGTACAACAATATGCATAACCCAGGACTGTCCTGGAAAATGGAGATATGTGGACATCCTACCCACAAGGTAGTCATCGGTCAGTTACACTGATTATGCTGGATGCAGTACACTTGAGTTGGAGAAAACAGCTGGATCCTTGCTTGGCTGCAAGTCATTTATGGGTATCAACATTGTTGAAGAACTTACACTCTGAAGTATATACCTCCCTGTAAGGGACAAGGTTTGCAAACATCAGGACGTATCCTTGAATCAAGCTCTTTTAATGGCTCTTCTTGTTGAGAGTCTCCCACTCTGCCATCCTGTTTACTCGTGAAGTACATCTAACAAAGCAGGTGCCAAATTTGAGGTCCGTTGCAATGCTTGTTTAAAATAGTCATTTCCTCACATTCAAAAGCTGAGGGGCAGAGGTTGTAAAACACTCCTTTGAAGGGACTTAAGAGATAATACTGCGCTGAGTGAAATAAGTCAATCAGAGAATGACAGCTATCATATGGTTTCACTCATATTTGAAATATAAGAAAGTGCAGAGGATCACAGGGTAAAGGGAGGGAAAACTGAGTGGGAGGTCATCAGAGAGGGAGAAAAACTATGAGAGACTCTTAACTATAGGAAACAAACTGAGGGTTGCTGGAGAGGAGGTGGGTCGGGGGATGGGGTAACTGGATGATGGGCATTAAGGAGGGCATGTGATGTGATGAGCACAGAGTGCTACATGCAACTGATAAATTATTGAACACTACATCTGGAACTAACTATGTACTATATGTTGACTAATTGAATTTAAATTAAAGAAAAGATAATATTGCTATCTCAGAGGTGGAGAGCTCTGCACACAGTGTCCATCTGGGCTGGTCACAGCTAAGGAAAACATAAGCAAGCACGTGTGGACAAAAAGACCATCAAACAGGCCTTTAAATCCAACTGTGCTTGAAGTGCAGGAAAACAAAGCAGATAACAGCTGTAAGAACCCCAGGTGAGCCAGAGTTTCCCACCGACAACCCCTGCCTCTTCATCCCACAAGTCTTAAATGACATCTCTACCTGCAAGGTTTTCCCAGATATAGGCTTCCCAGGATGTGGGCTCTGAATGCAGGTTCTAGAACATCTTTCAGACTTGAAAGTGTTTATTCTGTCAGTGTATCCCTATTTTCTTACTGCTTTCAAGGCCTTTAAAAAAAAACCATTTGGGATATAATTAAAATTGTCCCAAATAAACTTGTGTGATGAATAGGGGTGTATTTCCTTTTCAGTCATTCCTGGGTTCTTCTGGAAAACTCATATCCAATTTTGTTAAGCAGAAGTACAAGTAAGCATGAAACCAGGTGTAAAAAGAAATGCAAAATTGAGCATCTACAGCAACTGGGTTGTTTTTATTTATAGTATTTAGATTTAATGACATGCAGTGAGACCTGATGTTCAGCATCAGAATATTCTCGACATTTATGGAGTGATAGGATCTTTGCTGTACTAACACTGAATCATCCTCTAGTGTTCCTCTCTCAAGAGCAAGATTTAGTTTAAATTGACCCATCTTGCATCACAGCCAAAGTGGTTTAATTCCTGAAGTTTTAAAAGAACATCACTATAAAGCATGGTGGGCCCTGGAGTATGCCTAAGATAGGTCCATTTTTAATTAGTGAATTAAGTTAGTAAATAAAAGTGAATATTTCAAACAATGCTTACTGTATGCCTGGAATTGTTTTTAAATGCTTTACAAATATTAACTCATCATAGTGAAGTCAAAGACTCTAAAAAAAAAGAATACCAAGTATTTCTAATAATGTAAAAACCTTATTTTTAAAGGCAAGAAAGGGAGAGAAAGAAGGAAGAGAAAAGCAAGAAAGGAAAGCAGGAAATTGAGAAACAAAGATGAGGACAGAAAGTGGAATTGTTTTCAGTGGGAAATTGAAATAATTGCTGAAGGGAGGTCATGATGAGAGAGACCCTCTGAAAAGTTGCTCGTTGAAAACTAATCCCCTTCCAGCATTGGTAATTTGGGAAAACCTTTTGTAAGAGCACAACACTGGTGGCACAAAAAATAAAATAAAATAAAATAAAATAAAATAAAATAAAATAAAATAAAATAAAATAAAATAAATTATATATATAATATATAATATATTAATATATTATATATAATATATTAATATATAAACATACCTTTATATATATATAAAGGTATGTTTCTACTCTGGCCTAATTCTTCAGATTGCCCCTACCCTGGAGCTTGCCTTTCACCTCTGGGGAGCAATGCCAGGCCAGCAACAATAAAAACAGCATGGGCGCATCTGGGTGGCTCAGTCAGTTAAGTGTCTGCCTTTGGCTCAGGTCATGATCTCAGGGTCCTGGGATGGAGCCCCATGTTGGGCTCTCTGCTCAGTGGGAAGTCTGCTTCTCCCTCTCCCTCTGCCTTTCCCCTCCTCTGCCCATGTTCTCTATAATAAATAAGTAAAATCTTTAGAAAAAAAAAAAGCATTCATTGAGCATTACCCATGTTACCAGCAAATGCACAAAGCATATCATGTGCATTTTAGTCCTTGTGTCACAGTCAACAGATAAGCCCACTCATCTCTCTGCCCTTCCAGATGATGTTGATGTCATCAGACAACAGATCCGCTCTGCATAGTCAGGAAATAGAGGATGAAAAGTGAAAAACTGTATTTCCCAGACTCCTTTATAGTTCAGCCAGTTACATAGCTTAGGCTAAGCAGATACACCTGCATGGAATTTGGAAGATTCAAATTCTAGTCTATGTAGAAAAATAGAAGCTGTACTCTATTGCTTCTGGGAAACAGTGCCATCGGGTATTTCTGTGTGAGACACAGAAGAAGCTTGTTCTCTGGACCATCCTTAGCTTTATGGGTGTTGAGAGAGAAGGAGCAGAAGATGCATTTACCTGGTCCACATCATGGCAGAGATCAGGGGTGGGAGGGTTTCTAGAACCAGCAACTGTGGAGGAGCTTCCTACATCCCCAGCTTCCTAGGACTGGCAGAGGCACAAGCTCACTCGCTTTGTAAACGAGTTCTGCAGTACGATTTTGGGAGTCATTCCTAGAAACTCAGCCTAGAGACTGCTGTGTCACCTCTCAAAGTTTTACAAGCATCTAATTCCCTAACTAAATCTCTCCTTAAACTGGCTTGAATGGATTCTGCTACCTACCACTGAGCTTACACTGAGGTACCTTGGCTGACTGAGACCGGTTATCAGAATTGGATGGGTGGCTAGACAGTGAAGATCCATTTGCCCTTAAATAATGGAATACTTATAATTCACAACTAGCAGTGGCAAAGTAGCTACTTAAACTATCATTTTCAGCCTTATGGAGAAAGTGCTTGTTGAGGAAATGATTTTGGCATATGAGGGCTACTTCCATAACACAATATGAAATACGAGTGCTGAGTGGTAAAGGCTTTTAACTACATTTCAGAACTTAAAGAAAATTTCAGGCTTAGTGTCCTAAGTGTTTAGATAAAGACATAGAGAACCAGGGAGTTTCTCAGGGTTACCCTAAAAAAAAATCAGAGTAAAAATTTTTTAGGTAACCCTTAAAAAATCTCTTAAGAATGACATAGCTAGTAGATAAAACATATTGATTAATAAAACAGATAAAATGGATATATAGATAAAAATCAGATGCAGAGTGTCATCATGGGGGCTGAAGAATTAAGTCAACAATGTATTTCACGTGAAACAGCACTGACTGAGAAAGAGTGGAACCATGAGAATTAAGATGGTAACATTTGGGAGGAATAAGGATTCTGAATTCCCCAAACTCTAGTAATCATCCTTTGAGAGCAGAATCAGCCTGCCTGACACTGTTCTTGTTCGAAGTCTCTTCAGGCTCCACCTATACCACCTCTCATTGCCTTTAGAGTTTTAATTATAACCCAGCATCCCCCAGGAGACCAATTAGAAAGTCAAATCCAGGAGAATGCTCACATGCCAAAAAAGTAACAAAACTTTGCTAATTAATTTTCCATATTGCTACATAACATACCAACCCAAAACTTACCAGCTTAAAGCAACAGCAGTTTTATCTAGCTCATGAGTCCAGTTATCGACTTGGGCTGAGAAAGCCTGGGTGGTCCTTCTGGTCTGGGTCAGGTTCAGTTATTCATGTCTGAGTTCACTCACATGTCTGGGATCTTAAGTGGATGGCGGCAGACTATTTGTACAATCTCAAATTCACCAACGGGCTGGCTTGGGTTCATTCATGAGCTAGTGGAATGGCTCCCACTGTCAAAGCAGAAGCTACAAAGCCTCTTGGAGCCTAAATTCAGGACTTGAGCAACATGGCTTTCTCCATGTTCTATTGGTTAAAGCTGGTCAGAAGCCTGCTCATTTTCAAGAAGTCGAGAAATAGATTCTACTTTTTAATGGAATGGGGCAAGTCATTTGTAGCCCTTTTTTCAACCTACCACATATGGGTAGTGATGACAATAAAGCTAAGCTGGCAGAAAAAATAAGGAAATGGATTCTGATGGTACCAGAGCAGACCAAGGTGGGGTAGGGGTGGGGATATCATTATGTCAGCTGAATGTAAGGATATTAGTGCACTTAAAAAATTGATGATATATTAGCTAGAGTAGCTAGAAATGATTTAATTCTTTGCTTGGTTGATTATCTCAAAATGTGAATTACTGGTTATACTTTGAGATGTGAAAATGAATCAGTGTAATGTAGAAGAAGCATAAAGTAATGGAAAAGGGTTGAAAACCAGATCAATAATCACAATCCAGGGGCCAGGAATAGAATTGCAATTAAAGCTACCATTTGATTAAGTTTATGATACTCTGCTGTCACTCTCCAACATCTAGGGTTTCATAGTCACATAGATGAGTTCAATGGCAGGAAGTATGGGCTCATTTATACTATTTGCTCTGGACAAAGAGCTCCAGGAGATTCTACTTGACCCTCCCTACCATAAGGCTAGGTCTGGAAATTACATGAGAGGCTAGGACTTTCTGTTGAAGTGACTAAATTAAGCCTCTGCTCTCAAGATTTAAAATTCTTTGTATAAAATGGTGTATTTCCAATGGAGGACAGTTTTGGGAAGGGAAATGGGCACTGGAAATAAATGCATATATACACACTATCAATAGGTTGGCTTATATTGGTACACATGTACAAGAGTACTATTCAAAAACTCTTTAAAAAGGAAATTCTGCCTTAAAAAATATACCTTGGTACATTAGAACAAAATTTGAAAGAAATTACCTAAACATTAAAAATGAAAACAAGCAGGTTGTTGAAAAGAAAACAAGCAAAGTGGAATTGAAAGCTTTAATATTTCTTTTGAAAATGTTGCAGAACTATCTAAGAGGAGAGACTTGAAGACCAAGATATCACGGAGAAGACAACATCATTGACGTGAGCCCAGTAGGTCTACGCTTTTTCCTTTGAAGCATTTGTCTCACATAGCAGCATGAACTGAGAAGGAAGTATCAGATGATAGTCTGAGAAGAGAAGCAGAGCTTTCAGAAGTTCTATCTGCTGGAAGAAGAAAAAAACAGAATTCAGAACCCATCGAAGTAAGAGGTACCTCTTACAAACTTCATGTTTCTAGGTAGGACTCCTACAGAGCTGAACACAGGAGCAAGGGTGAGCCAGAAATAAACAGGTTTCTACAAATGCTGAAATCCACCTTCAAGGCATATCTATGCTTAACTGCAGAGAGGCAATCTACCCTATCCTCTCTGCCAGAAGAAAATTAAATGGTCTTGGGAGGAAAAAGACCTCATCCCAAATCTTCATGGTTTTTCATATTGTCCAACATTCAATTTAAAAAATTAGCAAGCATGTTAGTAGAAAGGAACAAGAAAAAAACCCCCAGAAACAAATGCACTGATGATCTAGATATTATGGTTATCAAGTTCAATTTTAACAAGATGAAGAGTTTCTTCAAATAAGTGAAATCTATTATTAAAAAAAAAAGGAAATAGAACTATGAATGACTTAAAAACTCAAGAATTCCTTAACCACAGCCAGTCATAGCATTAGATGGGATTAGTAAACTCAAGAAAGATTAAGAGGAAAAATTACTAACTGTAGGGTAGTATTGCAGGTCAGATTCCTTAGGAAGCAGACTCTTAGAGAATAGAATTCAGGAATTTTTGGGGAGGAGGGGAGAGCTCTTCAGTTAATATCCGGAGGGAATTAAAGAAAGTGAAGAGAATAGAATTGGGCAGGGGGAAAAATCAGGTCTCAATACAGTCAGCCAACACCACAGGAAACACTCAAGCTGAAATAGCCCTTTATAATTTTACCAAGGGCGGGGAGCAACAGGGCTCATCTTTTATACCTCTGCATTGATCAGTCATTTGAGGCAGGCCATTCCCAGGAAGAGGTCATGAACTTCAGGGAGGTGGCTAGCTTCAGTTGAATTAAATTTTTGGAAAGGACCAACACTTGAGAGTTGTCAGCACCAACATACCCAGCAGCTGGGAAAATAAGCCTCTCAATTCTAACTGGGGAATATGAGTGATGCAGTACAGCATCTAAAACATAAAGAGAGAGAAACATTTAAACAAACAGAAATACACATATAATTCTAATTATATGTATTCCACTATATATATTCCAATTATATATATATAATTACCTCCCAAAATTATATATATACCTCCCAAAACTATATATATAAACAAATATATATTTGTTATATATATATAATGATAGAAGGGCCTACCATACATATAATCGGACCCCAGAAAAAGAATGAGGCAGATGAAATATTTGAGAATTTTCTAAAACTGACCAAAGATATCAAACCACATATTTTAAAATTCTATGAATCCAGGATAAATACAAAGAAACCACACTTAGGCACAAGAAATCAAATCACTGAAAAGAAACAAACAAAAAAATGTAAATGCAGCCAGGATAAAAGAGACATTACTTTCAAAAGAAAAACCATAATTTTGAGAGCTGACTTATCAATAGAAATAATAAAATCCAGAAGACAAAGATATAACATTTTCAAAGTGTTGATAATAAGTGACTGCCACACAACCTAAAGAAAATGAAAGTGAAACAAAGACATTTTTTAGCAGGGATGGGGAGACTCTGTTGCCAGTAGATCCTTTATGAAGAGAAAGATTAAGGCACTTTTATTTTATTTTATTTTATTTTATTTTATTTTATTTTACTTTATTTTATTTTATTTTTTTTAGATTAAGGCACTTTTAAGCAGTAGAAAAATGATCCAAGATGGAAGCATAGAAATGAAGAATGAAGAGTATGAGGAGCAAATCTAAGTGAATGTTATTTCTACAAAACACTGATAGTAATGTATATAGTTAGCATATATGTAGAATTAGAATACAAGAATAACATAAAGGGTAGAAAGGGTAAATAAAGTTAAAGTGTTCTCTGGGTTTTGCATTATCCAAAAAGTAGTAACAGTGACAATTTATATTAGTCTGCAATAGTCAGGAATGCATGGTATAATCTACAAGGCAAGCTGTGAAATAATAGTATTAGAGTATGTAAGGGGAAGAAGAAGGAGGAGGAGGAAAAATAGACCAAGAAGACTGAGAATGAAGCGGGAGAAGAAGAAATGCAAATGTTATTTAGGATGCCCTCAGCCACCACAACTGGTCCTGCAGATGGGCAAGCACATCGACACGACTGCTTTGGCACACTGTCTAGCAGCATCTTTTTAAGCTAAATCTACGTACACCATGTGATCCAATAATTCCACTCATAAGACTGTACCCAACGGAAAAGCATACGTATATTTATCAAAAGAATTATACAAGAATACACTTCTATCATTTACAGCACTATTCCCAAAAGCCCCTAACTGAAAATATCACGAATGTCCATCAACGGAGGAATAGATTTTAAAAAATTGTGAAAAAAAAAATTGTGGCATACTTGTAGAATGGAAAAATATAGCAATGAGAATAAACAATCACCACTATAGACAAAAATCACGGAGGAACCTCACAAATTGAATACTGGGCATAAGAAGCCAGACACAAAAGAAGGCATCAATAGAATTCAAGAAACAAAATTAATCCATGGTTATTTTAGAAGCCAGGCTAGTGGTTGCCTTGAGAGGGGTAGGCAGGCACTGGAGGAGGGCTTCTGGGGTCCTGGGTCTGCTCTGTTTCTTAATCTGATTGCTGATTCCGGTTTATGAAAATTCAGTAAACTCTATACGTATTATTCTGCTCTTTTATAAATCTATGCTTTTCATAAATAAAATGAAAAACTGTTTCCTTGTAAAAATATATATAATTAATTTTCTACATATTCACGAACTTTAATAAGTTTCTTAACATTACCTATCTTCAACATCATGTCTAGCTATCTTTTGTAGGATTTACCTTCTTAAATATGTTTTTTTAAGTTAATTCCCATAATTTTCTCAAATTTACATTTTATGGTTACTAGGTCTCAAATTGGTGATGTTTTTAAATAATCCTGTCTTGTAGATTTTGTCTACCTGAGTAGATCTCTCTCCATTGAGGTACCCGTTAAGTTCTGAGCAAATGTGCCTAAACTGGGGCCACTGTTAAATTCAATAGTTCTAGACAGAAGTGTGCAAATATGGAAGCCCAGCTATTTTCTCAGAAAATATCCTTTTGTCTGCCTTCAGGATATATTTCTTTGATAAATATGTTTATAGGACAGAACTTATCAATTAAGTTGAGGATTCTTTTGAACGTTTTGCCAAATTTAGACACTGAAAACTAATTTTTAAAATATGATTAGTGAATCCCAGATCATTGTCGTTCTCCTGGGTTCTGTCACTGGGGATTGTCCCCTCCCCTCCTTCTCCCTGAGACAGCATCTAAGTGGGGTTCATGCACCATCATGGCACCAGGGGAGAAAGCGAGGCCTTAGTCATCTGTCCACAGCCATCTGTCCAGTCATAACCATGGCCATTGTCCCACCTCGCCTTGCTGGCAGCTTCCAAGCAGTCACATTCTTAGTGACTCTTTAGACGTACCATCCTTTGACGTCGGTTGACCTTACAACTGATATAACTGCTATAACGACCTCAGATCTGTCAGTTTTGCTCACAGCTATTTTTTGTGCTTTCTCGGGCTATGGAAAAGTTCTGCTCTCCTTCCAATTCCTTTATCTTATAAAATGGGTTGCAGGAAACCTGCTGGGGCTGCCTCAGACCCCTCCAGCCCTGCTCCCCGTGTTTCTGTCTCTAAGTCTCTGGTCATGGGCTGCTGCTGCTGCTGAATGAACACTTCCCAGGGTTCTAGAGAGGAAGCAGAGAACCTGTCCCCCCTACTCAAGGCTTCTTACATTTTGAGAATTGTTCTAGGATCCACCGCCTCCCCCACGTCGGAGCTAACCACAAGGCAGGGGAGCAGGGCACAGCTCACTTGCTTAAAGATCCTCTAGCGAAAGGGACTATAAGGGAAAGGAGGGAAACTGAGTGGGGTAAAAATCAGAATGGAAGACCAACCATGAGAGACTCCCAACTCTAGGGAAAAAACAAAGAGTTGCGGAAGGGGAGGAGAGTGGGGGGATGCGGTGACTGGGTGAAGGGCACTAAGGAGGGCATTTGATGGGATGAGCACTAGGTGTTATACTATATGTTGGCAAATTGAATTTACATTTTAGAAAGTTAAAAATCAATAAATCAAAATGAATAAAGATCCTCACCATCACCTTGCTCTCGACTTCTGCTCGAAGTTTTCCCCTAACTCTAAGACTCCACCCCTGCTGAAGAGCTAATGAACAGACTTGGCAATTTCAATGGGATGGATAGACTTTTTTTGGACACCTAAAAGCCAAGGATTTAAGGTATTTATCCTCTGGTTCTGCTGGGCTGGGACAACAGAAGCTTCTGGTCTAGCCCCAAGAGGGGCAGGTCACAAGATAAACAAATAACCTAAATAACAACAACCACATGCGAGAATACGATCCTGCCAGAGTGGGCAGCCATTCTCTTCACAGTACTTGTTAGGGGACAGCGAAGTCCTCTTAGCTCAACACCTGGTGTAAACTTTGCCTGTGCAGACGCAAAGCCTGAAATCTTTCCTCCCCGCAGTAAGAGCCCTGTTACAAGGAAATGCTGGCTTTGGGACAAGAACAGCAGAGTGCACACAGGAAAGATATTTTAAAATTTTTTTTAAAAAAAGAAAGAAAAACAGAATTGGATGATGAACAGGCCATCGGAAGTAGCAGAATTTTTAAAACTCGATTCCTTGATATGGAATAGTGTTTCTCAGCTAGGGTCCCTAGACTCATGGGGGTCTGTAAGTACATTTCCAATGGCCTACATGTTCCCTACAGGAACACTTTAAGTCTATGTATTCTTTTTAATGATGATCTTTAAAGAGTATCATCAACATATCCGGAATCATCTGGGCAGCCACTTTACCATCCATAGTACCATCATGCAATTTTAACTGCATTTGTAGTAGACCAGAGGAGTCACTTCAAGTGTCCGCATTTAAGGCATCGGAAGCATGTTTGCCTGATGGTATATCAGCAGCCAGACCTTAGGGGTCCTAATATCAAAACAGAAATGACTTTCCCTTATTCTCAATTACACTCCAGTTGAATTATATTACCAGCTATAAACGTGCAAGTTCTCTTTTGAATGATAGTTTTCAATTAAAAGATTTTCCCACAGCACACAATTTCGATTTCACATATTAGTTAATAAATGAGATTGATTTGACAACTTGAAACAACCTTCTGCCACCAAGTAATATAATGGACTATTCTAATGATTAAGACTAGTGTAAAAACCAGCGGTTGAGGATTTAATGCATAGATGAGGCATTTCAGCTACATGAAGGCCAAATGATGTCACTGTGCACCTTATGAGAAAAGTTTCTCATACTTCAGATGAAGAAAAGGGATGAGACGGTTGAGTCATCCCTTGGCACAAGAGACATTAGGTACAGCAAACTCAGAAGACCCAAACAACATTGCGTCTACATTTCAAAATGCAACTTAGCCAAAGAAAACAACTATCCATCACACTGAAATAATATGGTTACTATTGATTATTATGGTTTTTTACAGCTTTGTTGATTTTCAGCATACAAATTTTGTTCTTAACATTTGTATAGGAATTATGGGCCATATGGAGTTTATAACTAGTTTTCTTCATGTGGGGAAACATGAAAATAAAAACAATCTGAGTTCCCATCAATAAGACTTCACATACACACACACACACACACACACACACAAACACACACACACATACACAAACACAATCCAGATCCAATGCTCCCACCTGTAAACTCATCCAAACATTAAAGAAGAAATAACAGTACTTTTACACAAACTCTTCCAGAGAAGAGAAAAAGAGCATGCGTCCCAACTCATTTTCTGAGGCCAGCAGAATCTTGACAACAAACACTGTCCCAAATATTATATTTAAAAAACTACAGATCAGTCTCTCTCATGAACAAAATATTAGTAAATATCCACAAAATATTAGTAAATTGAATAGAAGGATACTTTTTACTGGAGTTTGTGAATCATTGATATGATTAGGCATTGATAATAGTAGGAGGCAATTATTATGAACATAAGTACTTTTAATGAAAAAATTTATTTCAAAAGCCAACAGCAGCACTTTCCCAGCGAACATATCATTTTTTTTTATTTGACAAAACATCCTGAAAGGATGTGGTTCTGGAAGGTGGAGTGTGACCCAAAGGGAAAGCTAATTGCTGTGAACAATAAAGAAAAATAGATGGGCTTCCTCTGGCAGCACAGGAAAGAGAACATGAGGAGACCAGACTAAAAAGGAAGGGACATGAAGAAGGTGAAGCTGAAAGGGAGGAAGGGCCCAGGAACCGGACATGGGAGCAGGGACACATTCCTGGCGATGGGAATGTCCAGTGGACTTTTGAAAGCAGAGGTGTGTGATAGTCCATATGGCAAGCCGCAGTGCTGTGCTACAAGCTGCCACTCTACTACCCTCAGAGCCTCAGAGAAAATTCTTCTAACTTGCTTTGCAATGGAGATACACCAGGGGAATCCAGGACAAGAGGCCGTATTCTACCTTTGGACCAATAGGTAGAAAATAAGGCACCTGGCGTAGGGGGTGAGGAGAAAGGTGAAAGTTTAGTGAGCAAGAGCTTCTGGAATCTATAGGAATGCACACAAATGGGGAAGCGGGGGCACTGGAGATAGGATCTTTGGCTACGCTAATTTTAACATCAAGAACAAGATGACTCTGGGATGATGGCATTTGGGTTAAGTGGATATGAGAATAAGACCAACATTTATTGAGTTCTTAATGTGGACGGGGCAGTTTTTCTGAGCCCTTCACATGTATTAACCTATTTAATTCTTACAATAACCGTATACCTGAAGTGAGATCCTTATTGCCACTTTGCAGATGACGATTAAGTAGCTTGTCAAAGACCACACAAGTCTTCCATGTAGAGTTGGGATTTGAACCCAGGGGCTTGATTTAACAGAGCCTGTGCTTTTACCTGCCAAATCATACCATCTCTCAAAAATAACACCCCTGTATTTTCTTCCTCTTTTAATACAGACAAACAATTGGGCAAACAAAGAGACTACTTGTGGGGTTTGGGGCTAGCTTTTGTTCGAAGAAAGAAATCCACCTTTCTGTTGGCTTTATAAGGCCCTGAGTTATATCTCAACTAATAACGTCTTAAACCAGAACCTTCTTGTTTGCACAGACCGCTTCCTGGTTGGTCTCCTGTCCTCCTTCCTCAGCTCCTTCGAATCTTTCTCACACTGATGATTCAAAGTGTATTTCTTCACACGCGATTTGTTTAAAACAAAAATTCTGGAGATCAGTATCTGGCCTGAACAGATACCACCTAACTCATCCAAGACTTCGGCAATCCGAGGATGCAAGACCAGAGTATGTCTTTCAGAATGTCACCTTTTTGAAGCTCGTTTCTTGGTCCACTGGTGCCACATTTTGCTCTTTCTCTTCCAACAGCTGGGCAGTCGACGCTGCTAGACAAACTCATACTACATACTACTCTGTCCGTCTGTGTCCTCCAGGCTCTGCTGAGTCCTTACTTTTGCCCTTTGCTCTTTTTTTCCCCCACTTTGGTCAACGTCTTCCCTATATTCAGTTACCGCTGTAAACCTTCACCATTCTCAAGGCCCCAACACACTCCTACTCCTTCCGGTATTAGCCGGTGGCAGTGCTACCTACTTCACCCACAACCCTGGAGCAAGCAGGCTTAAGCTGCTACAACCTCTACATCATCTTCTCTTCACACCCCCTGCTGCTCCTACATTCTGCATTTCAGGTGATCACAAACTATCCACCCAGCAGAAAGGGGATCATCTTTGCTCCCTCAACCAATATATTACCCATCCTTTCCCAATACATCCCCAATACTTCTCAGATTTGTTAGTCCCTCATCATTCCTTCCAACACTTTCCCAGGGTGTCCTTGTTATCTTTTAAAAAATGATTGCAATAGTTTTCTCTTGGTCTCACTGCACCCATTCCTCCTCCCCCCTTGAAACTGATCCCTCCCCTGTACAGCCTTTTTAATCGATCTCAAATCCAACCTCTACACATCACACTGCCTTAACTTCCCTGTGTTCTTATGTATTGGATGAAATGGAAGTTAACCTCTTTCTTTTCTTCCTCCAATACTTAATTCGCAATTGTAGCATCAGGTTTATGCCTTTTAGAGTCACTCCAGGTTTCAGCCATCTGGAGTCAGGACAAGATAAAGAGGGCTGACAGCTTGAAGCTCTTTTGCAGCCCCTGAATGGCAACATTATCATTATGGCTCTCAGCCCTCTGCTTCAGAATGAGAGAGGAAAAGGCCACAGGAATTGAAAAGTATTTTTTGGAGATCAGGATCCAGTTATGGTGGAATAGACATGGTGCCTTGGGCTCCTTATCTAATTACTTACACAGCTGGCACACAACAAACACAGGCTAATTAGACACACTTAAGTAAAAACATGGCATATGATAAAAGAAAATTAACAAATTATTTTCTTTTGCAGACACCATGGAATATCCAACTTAAAATTGCTTTTGTGGTGTTTTCATGTATTATGGCACCTCTGGGGTTAGGATGGCTCTTTGTTCCCGAGCTGGTTTGCACATGCCTGTGTAGTCTCAGGTTGTGCTAGATGCACGCTATTGGAGTTAACACCACATATTTTGGGAATTCGTCATGTCTGAAAGCAAGAGCTTCCTCTTTCTGGTGGACTGAGGCAGGCACTTGCTTGTTTCAGCTCACTTCTTCCTTCCCAAAAGGCTTAGCCACTCAAGGAAACTGACAGCTCGTTATTTCAGAACTTGGAAGAAGTGTTGGGGTTGGCATGCATGAGCCTGTCATCCCCATGAAGACTGCCTCCCTGATCTTTAATCCAATGTCATTCAACGACACAAACATTCATTAATTTATTTCAGTACAAAGGACCAGGCTGGGCACCCCAAGGAGGAAAAGGAGCATGACACAATTTCTGCTATCAGAAGTCTTGGTGTAGGGATAGTACCCAAATACCTGTACTAGCAGGGATGGCAAAGTGTCCTGAGGGATACACAAAGTGCTCTGTGGGAGGGACAGGAAAAGAGAGGGCACCCTTGTGCCCATGATGCTGCTCTGCCCTTTACAGGCTGAGCAGGGAACTCGACTCAAAGCTCTTCTCATTATCCTATGTCAGAAAAGTCAGAGTGAGGACTAAACATATTCTACGTGAATTTCCTTAGTACAGTACCCAAAAGATAGTAGGAACTTAGTGAATGGTGGTTTCTTCTGCTTTGATGGTATCTTTGGGAGGGTCATTCTCCCCTAAATGGGCGTGAGATTGGGGCATGGGGACAGGCATTTTAGTCACAGAAAAGATCATGAGAAGACACAGGGGGTTGGGGAATGACCATTGTAAAGAAAAGGGTGAATGCTCTCCAGTTTTTACTAGTGGGAAGGAAAGACGTGGAAAGGTAAGTTGAGGCCATACTGAAGGAGTGATAAGACCTGGAGGGCCAGGGTGGTGTGCTGGTCTGGCCTGGGCTGGGGAGCCAGATTGTTCTGGCTGTACCATACCTATTCACTCCACATGCCCCGGAGTAGGCTACCAGCATTCTGTGCCTCCATTCCTTCATCTATAAAATAGAGTTAATTCAAGTGCCTTTGCCATATATCTGTCCTGTGGATTAAAAGGGTTAAAATGTGTGAAATATTATGTGCCTGGCACATAGTTAATACCAAATAAGCACTAACTATCTCTTATTATTAGTAAGCTGAAATATGCATCATGAAGTGTCATAGCCAGAAGGCATCCTACAAGTGCTAACCATGCGGAGGAAATCTAATCTGTTTTTACAAGATAAATGGGCCTTTCTGATCTGCGAAATGATTCTGCCTTTTTACCTGATTGAGATGATATGGAGGTTTCTTAACAGATGATAAAGAACAGGAATGAACTGTGCCCTGGACTTCCTATTCATTAGCTGACACCTGTAGGTCCCTTAACCCCATGAGATTCCTGAATTCTGTCTCAGTAGGGAGACGGACAGCTGCCACCCTGCAACCTCCTGCCAGGAAAACACATTGCTTCTCCTTGTTTGCTGGTGATGGAGGGTCAATCATATTGTGTCCAATGGAAAGATGGACTAAGTGGCCACAGGCCAGCTTGAATAATAATCAGCCAGGTTTGAGGGAACTAGAAGCCTCACCTTCACAGAGAAACTATAGGGAACCCTGGGTTCAGAGATTAGAGACCAGCCTGGACAAACACCAGCTCCTAGTCCCTGTGTGGCTGTGCTCCAGACACTGAATGGAGGAGCCACCCAGAGAGGGATGTTCTGGAGGCCTGGGAGGCCCCTGCACCTCCTTCTCCCAGACCTTATCTTAAGCTGGCAGGCATATTGGTGGGGTAACATTGTGTGCTTTGGGCTAAGAACACGTATTGCCTCTTGAGTAAGAGACAGGTGGTTGGAATTAATACTTTTGCTTTCAGAAAACCCATTAACTGAACAATTCAATCCACATGGCTTTGAGAAAAGAAATTATATCCAAAAACCAGGACCTAATCCCTCAGCAAAGGGAAGAAATTAGGGGAGTCACGCGTGCACGCCTATGTGTGTGTGTTTGTACACTATAACCCATGGGAAGTGGATAAGAATGAATCCTAAAAGTTCATTAGAGGCATAAAGTACAAGAGTCACTGAGAAATGGGTAATCCAAGGAAGTTCGGAGACCTCTGGTCTCTTTATAGCACAAGCTTGAAAGTGGACCTATGAGTGAGGGGAGCAAACACTTTTGGGCCCTGGTGCTGAGCCACCTGAACTTAAGTGCTTGCTGATCAGGGAAGTACTGAAAAATGCTAGCTGCCCAGGACCCGGAAACCTTGAGGGTCCATGGGAATTGGAAAAGAAGCTGCTAGTCCAGAGGCCACCATGACCTTCCCAAGTTGGGTTCAGGCACAACCCTGGCCTGAAATTTGGGTATAATCTCTCTTCTTACAGCCATGTGGATTGAATCTTTCACTTAATGGGTTTTCTGGAAAACAGGAGCCAATCTAGCATTAACAATCCACAGAGAGTTCCTGGGCCATTGCACAAGCCCCATCCCTAGAGCCCGCACACTGGGAAACCTCAAGTTTTTATCAGGAAGAGAGAATCTGAATCATTCTCTCAGCAATGGGAGGGGAGATTGAGGAGGAGAAGCCGTGGGCTGTCACGGCAGCATTCAGACAGTCACAAAAGCTGCACTCACTTTGCTCTGGATATTCAAGATGGCGAAGAGTCCAAAAACCAAATCCTTACATCCTCAGAAAACAATTAAATATACTTTAGAATGTTTGGCTGAGAGGGACTAAGCTCAAGTTTAATGGTCACACAGAAGAAAAAGTGGATTTATGTAATGTAATCTTAGATAAGAGACCTGATAATAATGAGTAAAGTTGACCTCACAGAGAAGCAAATTAAAACATAATGAGAGCTGCCTGGCAGTGGATGAAGCTGTAGCCTTCAGAAGAGGGAACTACCTAGCACTGGAGGTACTGAAGCTGAGGCTGGGGGCCATCTGTCAGCTATCATGTAGGTGGAAATCTCTGCACTGGGAGATGATTATTAAAGTAAGCAAAAGAGGCTCATGCTTGACCAATGCTCACTAAACCTGTTTTTATTCTTTCAATGACCCAAACTTACTTTCCTCTAATTTTGCTTCATAGAACCCCAGAGTAAAAGAGTTTTGCTTTGGTTATTCAAGTTCAAGGTATGAATCAACCCTCATTTTACTGTGGGAGAGCTTGAAGTGCAATTGCTAGGTGGCATCTAAGGTTACACGTTGGTAAGTGGTAGAGTGGGATACGAACCTATGACGGGGAGTACTACAGTGGTTTCCTAACTGGTCTCCTTCCATCTATTCTCTCCCCTATACTACTTATCCTACACATATCCAGATTGATATTTCTTTTTTTAATTAATTAATTAATTATTCATGATAGACATAGAGAGAGAGAGAGGCAGAGACACAGGCAGAGGGATAAGCAGGCTCCATGCAGGGAGCCCGACGCGAGACTCGATCCCAGGACTCCAGGATCGTGCCCTGGGCCAAAGGCAGGTGCCAAACCGCTGAGCCACCCAGGGATTCCCCCCAGACTGATATTTCTAAAACACAGCTCTGATTATGTCATTGCTATTTTAAACCTCTTCAAAAGCTCCTGTGCTCTTTAAAAATATACTTAGAATTCTTTATCATGGCACTTTAAGATTTAACCTTCTTGGTTTCATCTCCAATCCCAATCCTTCAACGTAGTTCTTTGTATATACTAAGATGTTAAATGTATAGGGATGGTTACTCCATAGTGACCATTTCATCATACATAGAAATGTTGAATTACTATGCTGTTATGTCTGAAACTAGTATAACATTGCATGCCAACTACACTTCAGTTAAAAATAAAAATAAATAAAAATAAAATATTTAAAGACAGCAGCTAGGTTAACTAAACTTTTTAAAACACAATTTTCCTATCTTCATTTAGCACAGCTTCTGAGACAACTGATTGGCAAAGGGAATAGACTAAACAACTTTTAGACGTATCATTTACCTCTGGGATTTTATAGCCATTTCTAAGTTAGAGGTAGTAGACAGTAACAGGGTTCAGAACATGCTATCCCAAAATATGGCACTCTGGCACACTGAATATTTTTAAGGTGAAGGAGTTTGAGTAAAAGGTAGAAACTGGAAGGTGTCCCTGACCTTCCACCTACCCCACTTCCCTGAAGCAGGTCATAGATCTTCATGTGAGAGGTGCCCTCCCTAAAACCAAAGGAAAGGAACATCCTTATGTCCAAGGCAGGGATGCTCAGAAGAATCCAAACAAATAGGCTTTGCTAAGCTTCCCCCAGTTTACTACCCTCAGCTCATACTCTTTGGCTTATCATATCTTTCCATTCTTCATCAAACCTAGAATTTTTTTTTAAAAGTGTGTACTGAATACAATTAGCCTTGGGAAAAACAATTTTATTTCTCAGACTATTTCTTGCCATATGCCTCTTTTGTAGAGTTTACTCATCATCTGATAGTTGACAAGCATGTAATAAAACTCAGAATTTTTTTAAACATGCTGTTTTTCAGGACAATTAGCACAAGATACCATGGAGCTTGTTTTGGCCAATGTTGCACTAAGGGAGCTTCACATGAAAGTCTGTAAAATGTGGCAGGAAAAAAAAAAAAACCTAGTCACAGCCCATTTCCAAGAATTTCTTAATAATTCCTCTTTCACCATAAAAATAAATCAAGCTTTTAAAATGTGCCTTCCAGATACCAGTTTCTCAGAATTCATTCTGCAGTTATGTGAGAGTATGTGCCTTCACAAGATCAACACCAGCATCTTTAGTATTTTAAGAGAAAAGATCAAGCCCCCTGGATGCATTTAAAAGCCAAGTAGAAAAAACTCCTCCAGAAATATTTAAGACATCTGTAATTCTGGACTTTAATAAGAATGACACAATAAAATGTATTGAATCACAAATTAATCTGAATTCGTGACCATGATAACTGACTCTCAAGCACTTTTACAAGGCAGTGTTTCCATTAATGACTGACAGTCTATAGTCTCTCCATCTTCCATGAGCCAGGGTCCTGCTCCTTTGAGAATGAAAACCAGAATGACTTGTGATAGATCTGTTATTTACCAAAGCATGAAAGTTACCTTTTGCTGCTTAACGACTTACTTCCCAAACTTCATGACTTAAAAAAACATCTACTAGGTTGTCAAACGATGATAAACCATCACTCAATCAATATCTTAAACAAATAAAAAGACAAAGCTGAATTTTCTGCTGGCTGATCAAGCACAGTCACTGTAAGCAGACTGCTGATCTTATACAGGGGACAGAGGATACATGGAGAAAAAAGATGGGTGGATTTTCAGGGTCATAAGTGAGTTGACATCATTTGTTGAATCATGGTCACATGAGCAAGACTTCTGTTGATTGGCTGACACACTCACATGTGTGCTTATTTGAGGGAATTCATTCCTGACTGATCTACACAAGTAAGAGGCTCATACTGATTGGTTGGGCTTACAAAAGTATGCTCAATGAGGCGAGTTGTAGTTGATCGAGTAAATGGATTTAAAAATTGGTATGGTGGCTATTTGTTTCCATGGTTAGAGAAAAGTTGATCTTTTTATGAGAGTATGTGAAGTAGGAAACCTCCAAGATGACTTCCAATGATCCCTGCCTCCCGCTATCATGCCTTGTGTAATTCCCTCTTCTGGAATGTGGGCTGACTTTAATAACTCACTTCAAACAAATAGAATGTGGTAGACATAATACAATGTCACTATGAAGATTAGATTATAAAAAGTTGGTATTTTCTGCCTTAGGGGTCTTCTTTCACTTGCTTTCACTTAGATCTTTCACTCTGGGATAAATAGGCTGCCATCTTGTGAGCGGCTCTGTTGAGAGGCCCATGTGACAAGAAACTGCTATCTCCTGTTAACAGCCCATGAGGACTTGAGGTTTGCCAAAACGCTTGTGAGTAAGCTTGGAAGTGGATTCTTCCCTCGCAGAGCTTTGGGCTGACTGCAGTCTCACCAACACTTTAACCTCAGTCTCAACTCCGAGGCACCCAGATAAGCTGTGCCTGGACTCCTGACCTATGGAAACCGTGAGATAATAGATGTTTATTGTTTTAAGCTGCTAAATTGGGGAATGGTTCATTACATAGCAATAGAAAAGTCATACAGCGTGGGAACTTTTTTTAATCTTCACTATTAAGTCTATACTCTGTGAGTCAGCTGGATAGTTCTTTTGAACTGAGCAAGTTCACCTGACCTTTACTGGGCTTTCTCATGTATCTGGGATAAGCTGATACATTTAATGGTGACTGGATCATCTTGGAGGGCCTCACTCACATGTGATGGTCAGCAGGCCACTGTGTAGGACTCTCTGTTTCTCTTCCATCTTCTAGCAGGTTAGCTCTGATTTTTCAGAGGGTCTGTCTCAGGGTTCTAAACTCAGCAAGGAAAAAATTTTTTAAAATAAATAAATAAACTGAGCAAGGAGGCAAGCCCTTCTATGCAAGTAGTTTTCAAGTCTATGTTTGCATTGGGTTTGCTAATATTCCATTGGCCAAAGCAAGTCACATGACTAACCTATAGTTAAAGGTGAGAATAGACACTAGCCCTTTAAAGGGAGGATCTGTAATGTCACATTACAAGGATGTGGCTGCGGTGAAGGGAAAAATTTGTGGCCATTTGAATTAAAAACATGACCAAAATAACAATAAATGGCATTCCTCCTTTTTCTTCTATTTCTCAAAGAAGAAAAGAGGTGGACAGCCCAAGCATTACTAAATACTTATAAACAAACTGGAAAGAGTTCACAGAAGAGAAAGGTAAAGAATTATAGGATTCTTTATATTTATATTTTATATTATAGGGCTGCTCTAAAAAGGAAGACTACATGAGCAAAAATATGTCATTTGGATAAGAAACAATAAATCGAGTTCCTGTAAGGGTCTAAACATACAGTGTTCACAAAAATAAGAAAGCATATACAAACATGATCCTGAAATCACAAAGGTAAATATCACCTGAACATCAAGAAACCCATCTTCCAAACAAATCTGTCCCAATTATTATAGAAGTAAAATGATAGAAAGGATTCCAGTATATCACCCTTTAGGATATTTAATCTTGATGATTGGATGTCAGGACAATTAGCACAAGATACCATGTTGATCACATAATTTTAGTGACACCGTAATCTCACAAAGAACTCTGCCCAGGGATCCAGATGCAGAGGCCCATTGTAAATCATAATCTGAGTCATATCCATTTTCTCATTTCTCACTGAGGCTGTCACATGTTTTAGAGGCTTATCTGTTTTTGTTTTCTAGGTTCTTGTCCAATACTGGTTCTTAACAAAACATGTCAACCATGTGCATTTGACCACACCAGCTTCTACTCTAACACAATGGCTTTTTAACATATATTGTACTCATCATTGCAGAGAAAATTGATTCCAACCTCTTCAAAGTCCAACAACTGATCATGAAATTTACTGTAAGAAAAAAGAACAAAATATACAACATAGGATCCACTGCCCCTATTTGATGAAGGCAGTTCTCTACCTTCATGTTTGTTGTACTGGAAAGTTCTTCAAAATTAAAAATGTTATATGGTTTACTATGAGGCTGAATTATTAAATGTAGTTTTATATAACTGATTATTGTAATGCCTCCTTCACAATATTTTCTAAAGAAATATCAATTGACCATTGTGTAGCGTAAAGAAATGTAGTTGATAAGCAAAAATGGAGTCTATGGTTTATTCTATAAAAAGCTGGATGACCAAAAATAAATAAATAAATAAATAAATAAATAAAGCTGGATGACCAATTTCTTTTCAGAAAAATAACTAAGTCCAGTCCTAGTTCTGTGGGACAACAATCAGATTACACTGCTAATGTGAAAATCTTTTCTAGAATATAGCATATTGAGGTATGAATGATGACACTTTATAACTTTTAAGTCAGTGTTTATTTTGTCTGAGGATATAGAGAATGTCTTAAATATAGAGAAGGAAGAGGTACAGTGACTATTGGGAATTTTACAGGTTTTTAAGTACTCCCTTTTATTATCTGTGTTACAGTGGAATCATTCCTAAAGGATACCCACTTTATAAGATCAGGAATATAAAAAAGCAGATTTATATAAAGTCTACAGTGGACTTTATATAAATTACATATTATGGAGCTGAATTTCACATAATAGTTATATTTTCTATACAGTATATTATATATTTTATGCACTTATGGTGTATTTTATTTTCATGTGCTTTTTAATGCTAATAAGGGCCAAATAAGGTAGTACAGGCTTGTGTGATCAGAATTTTCTGGTGGTTTTTTGCTCATCAATTCAGCACACTTGAGGGGCTTTATCAAAGCCTTCAAATACCTTATCAAAGCCATAAAACTAATATTACTAGAGCAAGTTAGAATTACAAAGGATTTTCTCATTTTTTATTCATAATAGCTACACAATGTTTTATCAAAAAGCCCATTTTATTGAGGAAACATCTGATTTTCAGAGGGTTATTGCTTGCCCACAATCACCCAGCCAGTGACTGGAATCATTAGAACCACACTCCAGCCTTCAGGCTCCAAGCATATTCTTTCCATTTTGTCACATATCTGTATCATATCTTTACCCTTCAATCTTCCACAAGCATTCTATTTCCCATGCACAAATTCTATAAAAACAGCCAAAACACAATCTCTATGAGTGCTTTCTGTCCCTCAGCAATTATAGAACCCAGTGGGCCTTCACAATTTAATTACTTGTTAATTAATTATACAAGTAGGCATTTTGAGAGTATGGGAAATCATAGATACTTACAAAATACATCATATTAATTAAACACAGGCTCAAACAATAATCAGGGAATCCCCTTGGTGTGAGAGAAAGAAATTTTGCACACTTTTCTGTCTTAAATTCAGTATAAACGTGCATACATCTGTTGTTTATATCGTCTTGAATATTCTTAGTACAATTTCATGTTATAAAGAATCTTATAATGAAATGAAGGTACTTTTGCATTTGTGTCGTGTTTTATAGTTTGTAAAGCAGCACATTATTTCATCTTCCCACCAAACTGTGAGGTAAGCAGATGGCAATTGTCCCCATTTTACAGACATAAAACCGAAATTCAGAGAGGATAAGATTCCCGTGAGTTAGAAAACTCTTAAGTGCAGGAGGCAGCTTACCTCAGAACATTAGAGCCTGAAGGGCCTTCCTTAGATACTATATAGGGCAGTATTTCCCAGTATGTGTTCTGTGCCATCTCACTGATCTTGTGAGATCCTCTATAAAAAGCAGCTCAATGCTCCAATAAATTTAAGAAACACTGCATATTATATTCCCTACTTGAGAATCACAATATATTTTGGCATACAAAGCCTCTAGGAAGGATTGCAGTGGTTTTTTTAAGGTTGATTTTGTTCAACTCAGAGTTTCCCAAATTGATTTAATCAAGGAACCTTGTTGGAAAATGTTGACTAGGGTTGATCCCATATTATGGAGATAAGAGAGCTGATATTCAAAACATAAAATATGTATTTAAGATTACATGATTACTTATATGAGAGTTACGGAAGGAACTCCAAATCCAGATTCAATGTTCTTACTAATTTCCCACATAGAATAAAGGGAAAGGAGTGAAAATATCAGTGAGGGTGACAAAACATGAGAGACACCTAACTCTGGGAAATGAACAAGGGGTAGGGGAAGGGGAGGTGGGCAGGGGGTTGGGGTGACTGGGTGATGGGCACTGAGGGGGGCACTTGGCGGTATGAGCACTGGGTGTTATGCTACATGTTGGCAAATTGAACTCCAATAAAAAAAATTAAAATAATAATAATAATAATTTCCCACATAACTTTTTAATACTTGAATGCGTACTTCTCTATTTTAAGAAAAATAATTTGAATGGTCTTTATAATCAAAATTAGATACAGATTTTGAATAAAAATCTTGAAAAAAAAAGAGACAGAGACCATTCTTGGTGCTTAATTCACCTTTGTGCTCTCAAAATAATCTTGCTAATGATATAGCTGTCATTCTTGGGTTCCAAGATTATGAATAATTTTTAAAACTTTTAATAGACTTGCAAGTTAAATATTTTTACAGATTAAGACACTGAGACTCGGAGAAATAAAATAATTTGAGGGAGATTATCCATTTATTAAAAGTCGGAGCCATGATTTAAAGTCCAGTCTGTTGAACTTTAAACTTCTTCAAAAATAATATCCCAAGGGTCTCATTCTTTCAGAAGAGATCCTTGAAGCCTCACCACACTCCTTCTCATATAATATTACTACTACAAGGAATGCTAAAGGGGAGGCAAATTATACAGGCAGAAGAAAAACATTAAAACCTAGACATAAAGGAACCAGGCTAGGAATAAGCAGTGTCTGAGAAAGAAAAAACTAAGTGGTTATAATTGCGGCAGACACCATGCATTCATTCTCTTTTTAATGCCTCCAATTCTGCAATAAGTATTTTTAAATGTAAGAAAAAAATCCAGAAGCAATGACTGGCACATTAGTGAGACTTGTCAGAGGATTAGAATTTCAGATCTAATGGGGCCTTAAACGTCGTGGACATTTAATCAGGACTTCTACCCACAGGAATTCTATCTACAACATCCCAACAGCCTCTGCTTGAACACCTCAGTGATTGGAGGACATCTTACCTCCTTTAGAGGGAGGCCAGTGTATTTGGCAACTCCAACTGTAGGAAGTTCTGACTGTGTATGCCCCTTAAGGGCAGGGTGCATTTCGTGTCTAGTATCTAGCAAGAGGGAATTCATCATTAAGGTGTGTTTTGTTTTTGTCTTTTTGGAATGATTTAATAGTACTGACATGAACTATTCCTTCTTACAATGTTTGCCTTGTTATTCTCTTTTCTCCAGGCAAAAGTGAAACGATTTTCCCAGAAGGTTTATGGGAAGGCAAGGCACTTAGGAAATAAAACAAAATCTAGGTAATTCTTTAAAAAATTGATATGTGATTCAAATGCCATAAATTTACCCTTTTAAAGTGTACAATTCACTAGTTTTGAGCATATTCACAAAGTTGTAAAACTACTACTATTATCTAACTTCAGAATATATTTATCACCTCCCCCCAAACCTCATACTCATTACCAGTTATTCCTCATTCCCTCTTCTTTCTCAAACCCTGGCAACCATTTTCTGCCCTAGGAGTTTGCCTATTTTGGAAATTCCATATAAAAAGAATCATATAATTTGTGGCCTTTTGTGTCTGACTTCTTAGCATATTTTTAAGGCGCATCCGCAAATTGGCATGTATCAATAATTCACTCCCATTTATGGTAAAAATTTCATCACATGGATATACCACACTTTGTTTATCCATTCATCAGTTAATGAGCATTAAGTTTGTTTCTGCTTTTTGGCTATTATGAGTAATGCTAATCTGAACATTCATGTACAAATTTTGTGTGGACATGTTTTCAATTTTCTTGAGAAGGTAACTAGTACTGGACTTGCATGGATATATGGTAACACAATGTTGAACATTTTGAGGGACTGTCCAACTATTTAACAAAGCAGCTGCATCATTTTATGATCCCACCAGCAATGTATAAGGATTCAAATTTCTCCAAATCCTCATCAACATTTGTTGCTTCCCATTCTGGTCTGTTTGGGTTTTTTTTTTTTTTTTTTTTTTTTTCAAAAAATACTATAGCCACACCAGTGGGTATAAAGCAGTATCTAATAGGATTTAGATATGCATTTCTCTAGTGAGTGACGATGTTGAACACGTTTTCATGTACTTATTGGTGAATTGTATATCTTCTTTGGGAAAATGTTCATTCAAACTCTTCACCTATTGTTAAAAATTGGCTTGTCTTTTTTTCAAGTTGTAAAAGTTCTTCACATATTCTAGACACAAGTCCCCTATCAGATATGTAATTTGCAATTCTATGACTAGTTTTTTTATTTTCTTGATGATATTCTTTGAAACATAAATGTTTTTAATTTTAATGACGTCCAGTTTATCAAATTTTCTCCCATCCCTCATGCTTTGGATATCATATGTAAGAAACCATTGCCTGATCAAAGCCATGAAAATTCACTCTTATGTGCTTTTTTCAGAATTTTATAATTTTATGCCTTAAATTTTGGTGTATGACCCATTTTGAGTTAAGTTTTATATATGGTATGAGGTAGGGGTTCAACTTCAATCCTTTGCATGTGTGTATTCAATTGTCCCAGCGCCATTTGTTAAAATTACCACTTTCCCCACTGAATTTAAAATTCACAGCTTTCAAAACTTTGTTCTTTTTCAAGATTGTTTTGACTCTTCTCGGTCCCTTGCATTTCCATATTAGTTTTACAAGCAAATTGTCAATTTCTACAAAATAAAACAAAAACATGGCTGAGATTTGATGGAAATTGCATTGAATCTGTAGATCAGTTTGAGGAGTATTGTTATCTTAAGTATTCTGATTCATGAAGATGGAATGTCTTTCCATTTATTTAGGTCTTCCTTAATCTTTTTCAACACTGTTTTGAGGTTTTCAGTTTGTAAGTCTTATACTTCTTTTGTTAAATTTTAAATATTTTATTCTTTTTGATACTATTGTAAATAGAATTGTTTTACTTCCAGATTGCTTATTGTCACTGTATAGAAAATACAACTGATTTTTTTACATTGATTTGTATTCTGTAAACTTACTGAAATTGTTTATTAGCTTTAATAGTTTTCTTGTGGATATACTAGCACTTTATATATACAAGAAAATGTCATCTGTAAACAGAAATAGCTTTATTTCTTCCTTTCTACCTGGATGCCTTTATTTCTTTTTCTTGAATAATTTCCCTCACTAGAACATTTAGCACAATGCTGAATAGGAGTGAGACCAGACATCTTCTCTTGTTCCTGATCTTATGGGAAAGGCTTTTAGTCTTTCCTTAGGTATGTTAGCTGTGGGGATTTTGAACATATCCTTTATCATGTTAAGAAAGTTCTTTTCTCTCCTGGATGACTCAGTGGTTGAGTGTCTGCCGTTGGCTCAGGGTGTGATCCGGGGTTCCAGGAACGTGGAGCCTGCTTCTCCCTCTTCCTATTTCTCTGCCTCTCTCTGTGTGTCTCTTATGAATAAATAAATAAAATCTTTTTAAAAAAGAAGAAAGGAAGAAGTTCCTTTCTGATGACATCCAGATGGCCAACGGACCAATGAAAAGAGGCTCAACATTACTGATCAGCAGGGAAGTGCAAATCAGAACTACAATGAGATATCACCTCACACCTCTCAGAATGGCTAAAATCAACAACACAAGAAGCAACGGGTGCTGGTGAAGATGTGGAAAAAATGGAACTCTCTTGCACTGTTGGTGGGAATGTAAACTGCAGCAGCCACTGTGGAAAACAATATGGAGTTTCATTAAAAAGTGAAAATAGAACTAACCTACAATCCGGCAATTGTACTATTAGGTATTTACTCAACAGTATATAGAATACAAAATACTAATTCAAAGGGATATATACATTCCAATGTTTATGGCAGCATTATCTACAATTGACAAGTTATGGAAATGGACCAAGTGTCCATGAACTGACAGAAGATGTGGTATATATATATATATATATATATATATATATACCATTAAATCCATTAATATATATCTAATATATATATATATATTAGAATATTAATCAGCCATTAAAAAGAATGAAATCTTGCCATTTGCAACAACATGGATGGAACTAGAGGGTATTATGCTAAGTAAAATGAGTTAGCCAGAGAAAGACAAATACTGTATGGTCTCACTCAAATGTGGAATTTAAGAAACAAACAAACAAAAAAAAGAGCAAAGGGGAAAAAAAAGAGAGGGAGGCAAACCAAGAAACAGACTGTTTAACTACAGAGAACAAACTGATGGTTACCAAAATGGAAATGGGTAGGGGGATGAGTTAAATAGGTTATAGAGATTAAGGAGTGCACTTACAATGATCACCGAGTGTTGCATGGAAGTGCTGAATAGCTATATTACGTGACTGAAACTAATATTACGCTGTGTGTTAACTAACTGGAATTTAAATGTAAACTTTAAAAAAAGAAACAACAAAAAAGAAAGTTCCTTTCTATTTCTGGTTTGCTGACTGTTTTTATCATGAATGAGTATTAGATTTTGTTGAATGCTTTTTCTGCACTTTTTAAGATGTGTTGTCTTTCCTGTTTTCTATAATATGGTGTATTACATTGATCAATTTTCATATGTTGCACCATTCCTCCATTGCTGGGATAAACTTCACTGGGCCGTAGTGTATAATCCATTTTATACATTTGATTTGCTAGTATTTTGCTGAGCATTTTTGTGCTGACATTCAAAAGAAATATTGGTCTATTGTTTTCTTTTCTTGGGATATCTTTGTCAGGTTTTGGCATGAGAATAATACTGGCCTCATAGAATGAGTCGAGTTTTCCCTCCTTGTCTAGTTTTTGAAAAATTTGTGGAAGTTTGCTATTAATTTTCTATAAACATTTGGTAGAATTTACTGGGCCTAAGTGTTTCTTTGTGGGAAGGCTTTTACTTACTAATTCAATCTCTTTAATTAATAAAGATCTAGTCAGATTTTCTATTTCACTTGAATCAGTTTATGTTTTAGAATTTGTCAGTTTCATCTGTTAACTAATGTATAGGCATATATTTACTCCCTTATAATCATTTTTATTTCCATAAGGTTTGTACGTTCCTGTTTTGATACTGGTTTAAAAGAGTCTTATCTCTTTTTATCTTGGTAAGTTTAGCCAAAGGTTTGTCCATTTGGTTCATCTTTTCAAAAAAGCAACTTTTGGGTTTGTTCAATTTGTTGCCTTTCTCTATTGTTTTTCTATTTCATTTATTTCTGCTCTAAACTTTATTTTTTTCCTTCTGTTGGTTGTGGGTTTAGTTTTCTCTTTTTAGTTTCTTACAGTCTCAGGTTAAGGTATTAGGTTTTTTTTTCTTTTATAATATGGCATCTACAGTTAGACTTTTCCCTCTTCTCACTGTTTTAGCTATACCTCATAAGTTTTAGTACACTGTCTTAATTTTCATTCATCTCAAAGTATGTTCTAATTTTTCTTTTTTTTAAGATTTATTTATTTATTCATGAGAGACACAGAAAGAGAGGCAAAGACATAGGCAGAGGGAGATACAGGCTTCCTGCAGAGATGCTGATGGGGGACTAATTCCCGAGACCCAGGGATCATGCCCTGAGCAAAAGGCAGGCCCTCAACAGCTGAGCCACCCAGGCATCCCATGTTCTAATTTTTCTTGTAATATCTTCTCTGACTCATTAGCTGTTTAGTGGTGTGTTATCTAACTTACACATTATTTGTGAATTTCCTAAATTTATTTTTGTTATTAATTTCTAATTTCATTACACTATGGTCAGAGAACATGCTTTGTATAATTTTATTTTATTTGAATTTATTCAGGCTTATTTCCCTTCAGTGAACACCATTCTATTGGATATTACAATATCTTTTTTTTTTTTTGGATATTACAGTAATGTCTTATGTTAAACTCCATATCGGGCAGCCCAGGTGGCTCAGCGGTTCAGCGCCACCTTCAGCCCAGGGTGTGATCCTGGAGACCTGGGATCGAGCCCCATATCGGGCTCCCTGCATGGAGGCTGCTTCTCCCTCTGCCTGTGTCTCTGCCTCTCTCTCTCTCTCTCTTATGAATAAATAAAATCTTTTAAAAAAATAAAAAAAATAAACTTCCTAGCAGTATAAATGTTTGTTGAAGTCCATAGTTAATAAAATTGTCCCCAGATATCAGGTCTAACATAGTATCTTATATAAATATGGCAACCAAAAAATATCTTGAAAGGTATGAAGACCTATACTATATACTCATGTTATTCAAACTAAACTCATAATCAGAATCTTCTGGGGAATATTTTTGAACTTGTGATCATGCTGGTTAGACCATTAAATCCATTAAATATTAATGAATTCCCCTTTGTGTGACTCTATGCACAGACTTGTAGAATTAGAGCTCACCTCTACATATGCCACCAACACACCAACACACCAACACAACTGCCAATTTCCAATAATAACACATTTTCCTTTTCATAAATATTGTCCTTAAAATATCTGGAGTTATTTTTATTTCTAAATTGCACCGAATGCTTTATTTGTTAAATACATAAAACCTATAGAATGTGATTTAAATGTGTCAGTGACACAGGCTGGAGGTAGAATTTTCTGGGTTAAAACATATCATTGTAACATTAAAGAAATATTTATGTAGACTTTAAGAAAGTTTTAAACAAATACGTAAAATTGTTTCTTCACAACTGAAAAGTAAATGTGTCACCACTGCCTTTTACCGTGTTAGTAAACAGAGAAATAATGATGGGAATATGCGGAAGGAACATGAATTCTGTTTGGGACATATTTTTTAAATAAAGTAAACAGAGCACAAACTCTCTAGGCAAATCCTTATTTCAAATATTCTTCCCATTGTCTCCCCATACCTTTGAAATGCCCTCAAGTTCCCAACATTTTAAAGTTTGACTACATCTCCTAGGCTGTGTCTTAATCAGTGGGTTGTCAGGGAATCTCCCCTGCTCCTCTACTTAGAAAACAATGACCACTTTATTCAGACAACCTATTTTCCACCTTGAGAGAAAACATTGATTCTGCTTTCTTTCACTTTTAACCTATATTTCAGAAAAGCCTTAAAATATGTAAATACAATAAAGGAAATAACAGAATATAAAAGAAAACCACTTAGAGTCACTAGAAACAATTTTGTTTCCTTCACTCCTAGCTCTAAGGTGATAGATATGAAATTATTCCAGAAAAAGAAATATGATGGAAGGCTTATCAATATTGTAAAAAGCCATCCTCAAGATTTTTTTGTCCTCAACTCTTCATATATGAGACACTTTCATGAGCATAGATACTGGTGTAATTGCTTCTGAGTCGCGTCTGAACACTATGCATAATTCTCCATCACTTGCAGACATCACACTACTGTTAACGTATTTATGTGTCCTAATCCAGTTGAGAACTTCTGCAAAAGAAAGGAAAGGCTGCTAGGATTTACTACAAGCCTAATATGTGGTAGGCTCTTCCACATGTTACTCTAATTAAATTTGAACTTCTATAACCTACAATCACCATTAACCGTAAACGAGCTAAATTAATTTTCATGCTACATTACATCCAGGATAATGTAACATATTTATCCACAATAAGAATAGATGAATGAAGCATGAGTTTTACTTAACAGCTGAGTTCTAAGTTTCACCAAGGGATTCCCTCCTGGTACTATCCTTATAACTTTGTCATGTTTTTGTTGTTTTTACTTTTTAATTTTGAAATAATAGAACTTACAGAAAATCTCACAGAACTATGACAAAGAATTCTTTGATACCCATCACCAAATTTAAGTATGACTATTTGTCTCACTGGTTTCATCACTCTTTGCCCCTAAATACTTCAGAGTATATTTTCTAAAATCATGAGGATATTTAACACAATACAATGCTGTTCTCTAAGTTTTAGTCCTTACTCATATTTCTCCAATTGTCCTAATAATTTCCTCTATAGCATTTTTTCTTGGTCCAGGATCTACTTCAGGATCCACTCTGCACTTTTTTCCATAACCCTTTAGCATCTTTTAATGTGCAATGAATCCTTAACCTACCTAAGGATTCACGACGTTCACAGTTTTCATTTTTTTTTTTTTGAAGAGACAAGGAAGATGAAAATGTTTAGTTCTCATTAACTTTTTAACATTGATTGATTCAACTTCTTTATTAAGTGCCTTATATTCCTAAGACCTCTTATCTACAGTAGAAGACAATACTAAGCAAAACAAACATTTAAAAACTGGTTATACTGATCAATTTTTTTAAAGTCCAGTAGTTTTAAGAATCCAATTTACAAAAAGTTCTGCCTAAGACTACATTGATTAGTGTTTTCTTTGTTGCCTGGAGACTAAACATACTGATCCAGTTTTCATTGTTTTATAATTAATGCAGAACAGAGATGAAACTGAGTAGGAAACAAAATATTACATGAACACAAAGTAACCAGATTTCAAGGTCATTTGTTACTACATACTGATTGGAAAGAAAAGTCGTAGGACTAAGAAGAACCAGAAAAAGAATCATCCTGCCTTATAAAAAAAAACCTTAAAGAAGCCAAAAGAAGGTCAAAACATTGAGCTAACTTCTCAGTCTAATAGCACAAGCTCAATATAAATATTTATTGGATGGCTGAAAGAATAGTGAAAACTACTCAGAGAACAACAAGGCTAAGTGCTTTTAAATAAGACAAACAGAAATCTTGTACCTGTGGCAGACACTGTCAGTGTCCCACCCAGTGTCCTTTCCTGGAGGTCACAAGTATCTTTGGGGAACAATTTCTCTACACACTGGTGACTTCCTCCTGAAGACCCTGTGTCTCACTGGGTGAAAGTCTTCTCTGCTTGCATGCAGGGCAAGCCAGGAAAGCAGGGAAGTCAACACCCCTAGGAGCAAGCCCGCGCTAATGGGGGATGGAAGTTGGTGGATAAATATGCCAGCTCCCTTGCTTGCAGTGGGACAATTACAAGGTGCCTTCAACAGAGTCTCTCAGAGTCCTCAGCAGGATCAGCCTCAGTCACCCAGTGATAAGCTGCTCATTAATGCACCTTTTTACTGATTTTCCTCCTGTCCCTCTCTCCCTTGTCAAGCTTGGAACCATTCTTCAAATAAACTCCAGCAACCAAATCCTTGTCTCAGGGTCAAAAGTGGTCTGTGGCAGCAGGGGCTAAGATGGGGTTTAAGAACTGCATGATGTGACTACCCACTGGTGAACAATATCTCATTCACATTATGCATTAGAGTTCTACAGAGAAAGAGAACCAATAGGAAATATATAAGAGGAGATTTATTGCAGAAATTGGCTCACACAGTTATGGAGCCAAGAAATCCCATGATCTGCCCTCTGCAAGCAGGAGAGCCAGAAAAGCCAGTACTATAATTTGTCCCAGTTAGAGGGCCTGAGGACCCGGAGAGCAGATGGTATAACTCTCTGTCCAATACTGAAGGCCTAGGAGGGGGGCAGGGGACCCGGTATAAGTTCCAGAATCTGTAGGCCAGAAAACCAGGAGTTTTTACATGTCCAAGGGCAAGAGAAGATAGATGTCCTAACTCAAGAAGACAGAGAAAGAATTAACCCTTTCTCCACCTTTTTGTTCTATTCCAGCTCAGTAGATTGGATGATGTCCACCCACCTCCACATTAGTGATGGCAGATCTTTACTTAATCTACACATTCAAATACCAATCTCTTCCAGAAACCCTCACAGACATTCCCCAAAACAGTATTTTACCAACTATCTAGGTATCCTTCAGCCCAGTCAGGTTGACTCACAGAATTAACAATCACAACACGGTTGTGAGTCTCATGTAGACCCTGGCACAAGGTGATGGATCAGCTACTAAGTTTCATTGAGGGTGACTTGGGGAGAAAGCTTTCACTAGTTCAATAATTATACATTTTCATCATTTGAAAAGTATGTAGAGAATAAAATGTATAAGACAATGAGATTGGCTGGTTACACCAGGATACATTGATCCCCTATAGGAGCAAAAGGGTAATCATGTGTGTGTGTGTGTGTGTGTGTGTGTGGTAGGAAAGCAAACACAGCCTAGGCTCAAACTCTGGATCTGGGAGTTAATGTTGCAGAGCTTAGACATGTTCAGCCAAGACGTGTCTGTTATACTAATATTATGGCCCTGGTTGAGAAAACCTGGGACCCTAAACATACAATAAGATATTTGATTGAATATCCCTGCAGATAAAGAAAAGAGCTACACTGGCTCTTTAAAGTCTCCTAAACCCTCAGAGTCTGCAGAGGTGTCCTGTCCTTCCCTGTTAAAAGCTGGAAGCATTTCCAAGCAAGAAGATACTGTAGGATTCTCTCCCATACAAGGGAACAGATCCCCCCCAACAGGAGCTACCTCTACTTCTTTTTCTGGCTTCCAGGCCAATAAACAGGGTTAAATTCCAACACAACCCACCTGGGGACATGATGGGCTTGATAAAGAAGAAAACAGTTTACCCACCCAAAAGCTAAGAATTAGCTACTATGTATCAGCAGGAGCCAGGGGAGTACCCACCAGATTCGTTTTTTATGGTACTGATCTAGGGGATCAGAACATAAACTGATTCAACTTAAAAGGACTGTCCTGGGATATAAGATTTACCTCCCTGTCAAAGACACTAGGAGATACAGAAGACTCGATATTAGGGTGATTCTCAGAATTCAGGAGAAAGCAGTAACGTAGATTCCTTGCAAGATAATACTTGTCTTTACAACTCAAACCCCACCTTTCCTCAATTATTCTAGACCAATAGTTAGTGGCAAGCCTCATCATGATCTGAATGACAATGTATAGTCCCTGCCGTGGGAGGAAAGGGACCTGGCTGACATGGATGAAATGAACCAGGATAACATACTTGGGAATAGACCTTGAGGGTGTTGGACTGGGAGACTGGAAAACATGTGGGACAGAGGAGAACTGACTGATAAAGGGGCATTCTCCCATGACTCAGGATCTAAATCTTGGCAAGGACGCCTAGTGCCAGGCCCAATTACACTGCTCGAATTTCTTACCAGTAAAATGAGATACAGGTGCCAGAACTTTCTTGGCAGAGCTTGAGAAAGCTGCCAGAAGAATCCAAGAGTGGACATGTAAGAATGGACTTATGTTAGAAGACCAGAGAATTCACTAGCTTATAATACTTCCTAAGAGCACCCAAAACAAGATAGACTGTACCAGGGAAGACCATCACCATTGTTGAGAGGCCCAGAACTTCTGTAGGCCAAGGCTGTTATTATTGCCATCCCCAGTGGCAACAGGATGAGAAGGTTCTGGAATATTGGAGATCTAGAGGAAGAATATAACCATCAGGGGCAAAGTATACATAATCTTTATAATGGAAAGCAACATCGGAATGTCAGCTGAGGCCTTGATGTGCAGAGATCTATGGTAATGGCTTTAAAAAGCATGAAAGGAGACAGACGGGTAGCCACTGAGAGTATTGCTTGACTTATGTAACCAAAAGAGATCAAAAGCAGGTGATCAGAAAGCTTATGCAACCTGCAGTAATGGAAAATCATGAACTCTCACCTTGTTTGCAGACCTGAGTCAGTGCTCAGGTCCAGATCCCTTTGTCCCTCTGAGGAATGACTCTGCAATGCCACCATTTAAGTATATACAATAATTACACCCCAATATGCCCAAAGAGACATTTGGAAGGTAGTAGCACCCAGATCTTTCGAGGGCTATTATTTATAAAAACTGATCTGACATGAGGGGGCAAAATGCCATTATGTCTCCCTATTAGACTGAGGCATATGGAAGCCAGGTAACAAAGGCCTAAGTACCTGACAGTGGATCTGGGGAACCCACACACTCCTCTTATTCCTGGTCTCTGAATACCTGGTCCCTGAATACATAATCAAAACTGATATCATGCTGGTTCCCTATAGTGGTGACATTCTGTTAATAGACATGGTGGGCAGGAAATGGTAAATTCTCTTTGTTACTCCTGGTAAAGATAGATTCATGTTAAAAGGTGGGAGAAGGTTAATAATCCCCAAACACTGAGGGGCCTTTCATATCAGTAAAAGGGGTTTCATAATCTGAGGGCACGTTTGGGAACATCTTCTAAGGTAAAAGATTGCACCTTGTACTTCCTACACTATAAAAGAGGCCTGGCCCTTCATAGGCCTGTTTGGATTTTGGAGACAGCATCAGTCATATCTGGAAATACAGCTCCAACCCTTTTGAGAGGATGCCAGTTTTGAGTGGTGCCCAGAGCAATAAAGGGCCCCGCAAAACGTTCAGGCTGGAATAGAAACTCTCTTGCCACTCAGGCCACATGACCCAGCAGATCCCATGAGACAGAAGTAAGATAAGGATGCCGTGTGGAGCCTCTGCCAAACCCCGGTGGGAACATCTCAGCACAGACCTTCTCAGAGTTCTGGAGCAAGTCCATACTGTCTGCAGCAGATAAATGCTCTCTATTTAAAAAAGCAGCTTTAGGCATGCTATTGGGTAGAATGAGTATCTGGCCATAAGGCATCAAATGACTCTAAGCCAGAGCTTTCCAATCAAGACCTCGGTATTATCAGATTCATAAAGCCATAAATTTAGATATGCACAGAAGAAATCAATTGTCAGATGAGAGAGATATATTTGGAATCAGGTCCACAGAGCAGAAATGTGAAACATATACAGTTGTCAACGGCCTTGACCTACATGTTACCTACCCAGTCACATCAATGCTTCTCTCTCGGTTCATACCTATAGCATTGTTTCCTGATGACCAGATAAGAGGAAGAGGAAAATACTCCGGCATAGTTCATAGGCAGGTCAGCTCAATATGCATGATGCTATAAGCAGAAAAGAGATTGATGCTGCATTAAAGTCTCATGCCAGGGTAGCCTTGACAGAGAGGGGTGAAATGAAATCTTCCCAGCATGCAGAGCTTTTAATGGTACATTTGGTCATCAACCTTGGGTGAAAGGAGAAATGGCCTGAGGGAAGGAAAAATTCATGGGCAGTTACAAATGACTTGGTTGATTGGTCAGGGATCTGGAAAAAACAAGATTAGAAAACTGCAGACCAGAAAGTCTGGGGAAGAAGCATGTGGATAGACCATTAGGAGCAGTCACAAAGTGTGCAGATTTTTCTTTCTCATGTCAGTGTCTACTGCCTCATGTCTAGTGCCCATCTGCCTCAGAGAAGGTACAGAACAATCTGATGGACAGGATAACTCACTATCAGCCAGCGTCTTCCTTGGCCACCCCAGTGCTTGCACAATGAATAAGGTCATGAACAGAGCAGCTCTGGTGGCAGGGATAGTGACAATATATAGGACCAAATGCACAGACTTCCTCTCACCAAAACTGAACTTGTCAGCACCAGAAACCGATGAGGGACCCCCATGAAGAGGACCAACAAGCCATGCAGTGGCAAGTTGATTACATCAAATCCTTCCAACCTGAAAGGGACAGCAATTCTTTGTTTTGGGGATTGATAATTTATTCTAGGAATAGGTTTGCCTTCCCAGGACACAGTACCTCTGCCAGTACCATTATCTAAGGGCTCAAAAGAAATGTCCGAGGTACCAACTAAGAAGCCAATATAACATCTCCTTGCATCAAAGAACCCATTTTATGGTGAAGAAGACACAATGGGCATGTGCCCACTGATTCTATAATATAGCACTTCACCTGGAAACTGCTGGCCTAATGGATCATTGACATGGCCTCTGGCTTGAAGGTAACACCTTTCTGGATTGGCTGGTATCATGTTTGATGAATGCAATATCTATGTTGAGCCAAAGGCCATTATGTTGTACTGTCCTGAGTAGCTAGAAGTTTGGTGTGGAAATGAAGGGAAAAAAATTGTTTCCTTAACCATCTACTCCAGGGACCTACTTGGGAAATAATGTGTTTCTGGTCCCTGAAACACAACAGCCTCATGAATTAGAGGTCCTGGTTCCTCAAGAAAGTGGCAATGAGAGGCCTCAATCAAAGCACGTTGTAAAGTTTCCATCAAACCTAAAATTACATTCACCATTTGGTTAATTTGAGTTCCTCATACTGGTAGACCAGTAGTAGAAAATAAGGAGTTAATATATTAAAAAGAGTAATTGACTCCAATCATCATGAAACACTAAGATTGCTACTACTAAAAAAAAAAAAAGAAAGAGTGTGCGGGGGCAGCTAGGAGTATTCACTGGAATGAATGAATTCCAATGCTTCCTTGCACGGTGATATCTATAGCAACGATAGCCTAACAAAGTACAGAAACCCCAAGGAATCATACCCCCAGGGATGATTATCTGACTCACTCCATTGGGCAAGTTCCCTAGGCCAGCAAAACTGGCGAAAGGTGAATAACTGTAAAATGGTGGTAGAGGAGGGTGATAATGATTATCAGTACAGTCTTGGGGACAAACTGCAGCTTATAGAATCAAAATGAATTTAATGTGGAACACAAGCAGATCTAGAAGATGCAGTGGATGCTACACTCATCCCACCTCAAAGTGAGATGAAGCTTCTGTGGAACAATCCCTACACAGGCCAAAGACATCCTATCTCCAACATCTGGATCTCTCTGGGGCAGGACCATCTTTCTGTGGCCCTGAGAGTAGACTCTGCCCATGCACAGCACAGGCTGAAAGTGCCAGGGAGTTCATGTTCCCAGGAGCAGTCATCATCTGATCAGGAGTGGGTGTTTCTGGATAAATGCCCCAGCTTCCTTGGCCGTTGATGGGACAACTATAAGGTATGTTCTACACATTGAGCTTGAGTCCTGGCTGTCCATGGTGGGGACTCACTCAATATACCTTCTAGGTTTTTCTCTCTTCCCTCTCTCACTCCCTCACTATGCTTCCTGGTATCACCCCTCAAACTGTTGGTGCCCAAATGCTTGCCTCAGGGTCTACTTTTGGTGGAAACTAAACCAAGATAGTATTTGCATAAAATGAAGTAACAGATTTTGTAGAGTCGGTAATTAAGATCAGAAATAACTACTATACTCTAGTTGAAAGTTTTACTGAAACTACTCCCAGGTTTTAAATGTACTCATTTATAAAACATAAAATTAGGAGAAAAAGAGCTATCCAGGAGCTTCTCTTTAGGAGACAATAAATTTTAAAAACAATGAAATCCTTGAAATAGTAGATAAAATATTAACACTATTCTTTTAAATACACACTTAAATTCACAAGAAAATTCGAGAAATACACAGAAACTGCACACAGAATGAAATCTGAAGACCTGAATGATAAAGAGTTAAAAGTGGCTCTGGGATGATCAAACGCAAGAGGCTGAGAGCAGAAACAAATGCAAAACTTCTCTGAAGGGAACAATTCACAATCCTGGCCATACAAGCCCCACAGATACAGCCTTGTCAAAAATGAACTCACAAGCCAATATTTAAAAACCTCAAGCATAAAAAGCATCACGAAGAGTCAGACCTCAGGAAAGTTCAGATATTGGCAGATAAAGACTATAAAATATCTACATTTAAAAGAAATAGGAGACGAATCAAAATCAAAGCATGGTCCAAGATACCATAATAATATTAGACATTTGATATAGAACTTAGAGAAATAAGCAATGTAGGAATGGATAAAATATTCAGAGGCTGGATTAAACAATAGACTAGCTATGGCTGACAAGAGGATTCATGACCTAGAATATAAATCTAAAGACATTAAGAAAGAAGTCACTAGAGAGAAATAAAAAGTTGGAAAAGACAAAAGAAAACTTAAGAGATATAAAAGTGATCATAAGAAGATATAAGATAGGTCCAGGAAAAGTTCCAGGAAGATAGGGCAGGGAGGTTTGAGAAGAAATATTGTGAAATGTTTTCAGAAAGTAATAAAGACAAAAGTCTTCAGATTCAGAAGGCTTCATGAATACAAAATAAAATAAATCCAAACCTAGGCAATTGCCTAAAATTCACAAAGGATCAAAAAGCCAACCAGAGGGGAATAGAGTGGAAAAACAGAAATTAGACTGACAACAAACTTCTCAAAGCAGGAGTAGAAAGTAGAATAAGGAGCAGTAATTTTACCCATACACTGAAAGAAGTTGTCAACATGGATCTTTACGCTCCACTAAATTATTGATCAAGAACAAGAGCTTTTTCGATAAAAGAACCTGAGCTTACCAGCAACGGACCCTCATTTCTAAAGGAGATAATTCAGGAAAAAAGAGACTGAACACAAAAGGGAGGAATGAAGCTTTATAAGAAAGAAAGATAAGCAGAGAAACTGGTAAACATGTGGGAAAATATAAAAAACCTTGGTCATACACATCATGATTGTAACATGATGATCACTAATCTACGGATATGATCAAGAGAGCGAAAACACTAGACGACAGGGGCGCCTGGGTGGCTCAGTCAGTTAAACCACTGACTCTTGATTTTGGCTGAGGTGATGATCTCAAGGTCATGGGATGGAGCCCAGCATGGGCTCGGGGGAGTCTGCTGGAGATCCTCTCTTCCTCTGTCCCTCCACCCACTCGCTCTCTTGCTCTGTCTCAAATAAATAAATAAATCTTTAAAGAAAAACACTAGGTGACAAAAACAAGCATAATTGGGTGTAGAGGATGAAAACAAAACTATTCTAAAACCCATGTCACATTCAGCATAATGTAAAGATCCCCATCAACTCAATAAGAAAAATCCTGCAACCCTTTAAAAAAAAAATGGGCTTAATATAAAAGATACAAGCCAACATTTCACAAAAGAAGAGATCCAATAGGCCAGTTAATTTATGAAAAGGTGTGGCACTTTATTATCTACCAGTAAAATGCAAATTAAAGCCACAACATAACCTCCAGAAAGTTAAGTGACTATCGAGCATTAATGAGGATGTGGAAACCTGAGAGCTTTCATGGACTGCTTGCGGCAGTATGAATTAGTACCACCAATTTCCAAACCACTTTGGGAAACCACTTGGTACTATCTACTATGGTTGTACACACTCAAACCCTCTGATTCAGCGGTTCCACTTGTAGGTACCCACTCAACAGAATTGTGTACATATGTCACCAAAAGATACATGCAAGAAGGTTCATAGACTCAATCGTCACACTCATACCAAACTGGAAATAGTCCAGGAGTCCATAAACAATCGAATGCATAAATAAATTGTGGCACACCCACATTGTGGAATGCTATCCAACGATCAGAACAGAGGGGACAAGGCTCACAAACATGGCATCGACTGAAAAGAGTGGGGCACAAATAACTACCTGCTGGATGATTCCTTTAATACGAAGTTCAAAAGTAGGCAAAAGTTACTCTCTACTTTTAGAAGTTATGTTAGTTATTATGTCTGGATAAGAGGGTGGTAGGAGGTATAAGGGAGCACATAGTGGGCTTTGGGGGTTTTGGTAATGTTCAGAGTAATTTACCCAGGTGCTAAACAGTTTGTGAATATTCACTGAGGCATCTGCTTATAAGTTGTGGGATTTTATGCATGTCTACTGCAATAAAAACTTATTTTTTAAATTGCCTTAATAAACACCAGCAACAAAAAGTCAGAAAAGGTAATTTTTAAAAAGGTGCCATTTGCAAGTGTAAGTTTCCTAGGAATGTATCTATCCAAAATGTTAAGACCTTTAGGGAGAAAAAAATAAATTTTTATTGAGAAATGTCAATAATGACAGGAAAAATGGAGAGAAAAAAAGTATCATGAATAAGAAGACTAAACTCATAAGGATGTTGCTTTTTTTCCTAAAGTTATATATAGTTAACGCATAATACTAATAAAAATCCCAAATTTGTTGGGGGCAGTAGAGCCTGAAAAGCTGATTCTAAAATTTAGGTAGATGGGGTGCCCGGGTGGCTCAGTCGGTTAAGCGTCTGCCTTCGGCTCCAGTCATGAACCCAGGACCTTGGGATTGAGCGGTGGATCCTCTAGCTCCCTGCTTCTCCCTCTCCCTCTGCCTGGCCCTCCCCCTGCTGGTGCTCTCTCTCTCTCTCTCTCTCTCTCTCTCAATTTCTCTGTGTGTGTGTCAAATACATAAATAAAATCTTTAAAATGAAATGAAATAAAATAAAATAATAAAATTTAAGCAGAAAGTCAAAGAGCCAAAAATGGCCATATCAATTTTGAAGAACAAAGTGGGAGGGGCTTTTCATATCAGCTACTAAACTTTATACAAAGCTGTGATAGCAGCTTTATAACATGGTATCAACACAGTGTGACAAAGAGACCAATTGGCCCATACCTAGGAAAAGGCCCTGGCACCGCATTAAAAGATCAATCATGAGTCTGTTCTAAATTAAAGATTCAAGGAATATATACATCAAATGTTACAATTCCTTGCTTTAATAAAAATTTTCAATTAGCTAACCAACCATCTCAAGCAAGAGGGCCTCTGGACCATACTTGTTGTCTGGCCTGTAAATGTCAATGGAAAACAATATATTCTGGAGCTCCTGGGTGGCTCAGTGAGTCAAGCATCTGCCTTGGGCTCAGGTCATGATCCCAGGGTCCTGGGATGAGCCCAGCTTGGAGCCCTGAGTGGAGCAATCTCTCCTCTCCCCACGCCCACTCTGCTTGCTCGCAAGCATGCATGTGCTCTCTTTCTCTCTCTGGCTTAAATAAATACATAAAATCTTTTAAAAAAGAAAATAGCACATTTTGAACCTGTCTATTGAATATCTCATGTGAGCCAGGATTTGTAGAAAACACAAGGAACAAAAATAAACTTCCAATATGGTCCTTACCCTTTGGGGAGCCCATGCAACAGTATACCACCTTACATCTTCATGACTAACGAAAGACATTCTCTTTCTGCTCATATAGACTGACCACTTCAGGAAATTAAGTAATTAAAAGAGCAATTAAAAGAGTGATTAAAAGGGGAAGTAGACCCATTTTGTAAACAAATTGCTTTCTCCATTCTACTTCTAATTTGCAAGGAAAAGTATTGCGCCCCTTTAGGGAGGATCTTTCTAAAGCCCCTAGGCATCCCCACTTCTCCCTCAGATACCTTTAACCATAGATAACTTGGAACCTCTGATGCCCATTTTTCTTATCAACATCCTCTCTAGATGGCTGCTCTGGATGCTGGCGATTTTTCCACCTGTTAATGGATCATCCTGCAGTTTTAGCCATCTTCCTCCTCCAACATCCCAGATATCCTGCAAACCTTTCCCAACAATCTCCCTCATAGGGCCAAAAGCACTTCAAATTATGAGTAAGGGGGGACCCCTGGATGGCTCAGCAGTTTAGCGCTGCCTTCAGCCCAGGGCATGGTCCTGGAGTCTTGGGATCAAGTCCCACATCAGGCTCCCTGCATGGAGCCTGCTTCTCTCTCTGCCTCTCTCTTTCTGTCTCTCATGAATAAATAAATAAATAAAAATCTTTTTTAAAAATTATGAGAAAAGGAAGAGGGGGAGAGTGTGCCTGCAAATACAGTATGTTTGAAATAAAAACATTGGCCACTGGTAATCAGTTGGCAAAAGCAAATTCATTCCATCAGTGCCAAATAAAGACATTTTGATAAGCACTGTTGCCATCTGTTGAGCCGTCTTTATTCAAATTGTTTTTCATTATGCAGAAGGGTGACCTTAGAGAAACAGAGCCCTAGACACACCACTTCAGTCATTTCAATCCCTTCCCCTCTGGCACTCCCACAGCCCCCATTCTTCAGCACCTGTACACAAACACACTGCTTCAGGAAGAGCTGCTATGCTAGAGAGGTTTCTCCACATTATGCTATCATTTCAGCTAAAATAAAAATGAAATGACCTAGGATCTCGATTCATTTGGTAAAACACTAGCTGTACAAAAATTATATCTAAAGGGGATTATGAACAAATTCAGAGAAGTAAAAGAAAACATCAGAGCGTTTCCTCTATTTGGATTTTACCTCCTATGACTAAAAGTCCAATATTGCACCACTTTTAATTCTTTTTGATGCTTTAAAGATATTCTTTTTACATCATCTCCTTTGAATATGTGTGTGCATGTGTGTGTATGTGTGTGTGTGTGTGTGTGTGTGTTTGTACCTGGTCCATGATTAACTATTCAGACAAGTATGGTCATATTTTATGATTTTGTGGTCTTTTAATGAGAATACACAGGTCTATTGAAATCCCAAGAGACAAAAAACAATAATAACAGCTAGATTATTTCCACAGTGCATTGTTAGCTGGTAAAATACACAGAAAGAAGGAATTCTAATTGTTGGATACTTCCTGGCAAAATCAAGAAAGTGCCAGTATCAAAACTTGAAGAATGAGGGTCAACAGCCTAGGAAGAAAATTCTGGAGCCTGTAAAGGACTATTAAGACACACTGAATTCTTACAAACTGCTGGTGGGCATGTAAACTGATACATTCATTTCATAAGCTGTTGGCACTATATGTTAAAATATACAGCATTTCCACTCCTAGATCTATGCCACGGTATACATGAGCATGCGTACCAAAAGATGTGGACAAGACTGTTCATTGCAGCATTATTTGCAATTGGAATATTGGAATATTGGAAATGATTCAGTTGTCCATCAACTGGAGAATGCATAAATAAAACAAATAAAATGAGGTGTAGTCATACAATGAATCTTAGGAATAAAAGTGAACAAACCCTGTTACATAATACAAGGATGTAAACCATAGCATAATATTGGACAAAGAAAGTTAGAAACGGAGGAATAGGGACCCCTGGGTGACTCAGTGGTTGAGCTTCTGCCTTTGGCTCAGGTCGTGATCCTGGGATCTCAGGATCAAGTCCCACATCAGGCTTCCCACAGGGAGCCTGCTTCTCCCTCTGCCTGTGTCTCTGCCTCCTCTCCCTGGGTCTCTCATGAATAAATAAATAAAATCTTTAAACAAAGAAAGAAATGGAGGAACACATACTGAATGTTTCCATTTATATAAATACCACAAATAGGAAAAACAAATCAATCGTGATAAACTAATGAAATTAGTAGTGGTGGAGCTGGGACAGTGCCTGGGAGGAAGCACCTGGTGCTTCTTGGGTGCTTGACGATGTTCTCTTTTTGGACTGACTAGTGGTTTAATGGATGTTTGCTCCGAGATAATCCATTCAGCTGTACATTTATGTAATAGGCATTGCTTCTTCAATAAAACATTTTAAAAGAATGATGATACACCCCCAGTACTTTTGATGTGCAAAGGAGACATTACGTGAAAAATGTCAACAATTCTGAGTTGAAAAGTGATTCAGAAGAGTTGGACTCTGAATGTGAAGTTTTCAGAATATCTCAAGCAATTTATTTGGCTTATATGTTCCTTTTTTATATAAGCACAAGAGAGATGTATGATTAAATTCTCTATATAAATAATGCTTAAAGAGCTCTTTAAATAAATGTGAATTTAAAATGCGAAGTAATAAGAAAGCATAGTGGCACAGTTTAATTGACAGTCTTTTTTCCTTAGAAGTACGTAAAATAATGGTGCATTTTACAATCAGTGGCTATGTAGATAGGATGAAATATATTATAAAGGCAATTGTCAAGAAATTTAATTTATCCAATCAGGATTTGAACACAGTGAAATTAAGTAGTTGGCACAAGCATAAAGAAACGTCTAAGAAGTGGCCACGTACCTATGAAGTTGAGTCAATATTCGCCATAAATAATGTAATCCCAGCACGTCTTCACTTGTATGGTGATTAAGCAAAGTGACAGTTAAGCATAAAGTCCATGCAGAGAAAATAGAAGACGGATTGAATGAGAGCTGCATATCTGCTCTTGGTTTTTTTCATTTCAAGTTAGCCTAAGGGAATTATTCACCTCAAGTCTGCCAGTTTGGACTAATTGCAAGTACTAGTTATGAGTATCAACCAAATATCGAATTCCCACTATTATTTTGTTTCTAAGTTACTTGTGCCTGTATTATCTCCCCGACTTGGCCTTACACAGGGATGGTCATATTTCTCTTGCATCTTCTATGGCACCCAGCAAGGGCTGAAAATATAACAGGCAGTCAACAAACATCCCCCGAGGAGACACTTCAGTATTGTAGCCTCTAAATTCAAATGAGTATGATCCCAATGGTTTTTGCCAAAGATGTCAAGAGGAAGCTAAAGAGCTCCTATTCTTAATTCACCTTCACTGAGGCTAAACACCATAATTATATTCGTGTAACACCCAGCTGAAACCTATCTTCCCAGTTTATAGGAAAAGTATGGCTGGGGTGAAGGCGTAGCCTCAAGTGCTAAGGTAGGATAGGACTCCCAGCCTCTCAACAAAGTCCCTACCACCCTACCGGTATTTCTGGGCATTTCCAGCAGGTGGCTCACCTACACTCAGTAACCAATCCAGCCTCCCTGACTGCTACTGCCTCTCTTTGTTCTACCCCCCACGGCATCTTTCAGCCAACTGGAGGCCCACTGGGTGCTCCCCCTCCTCTCATAGAGGGGATACCTATGTTTCAAAGTGTTCTCTTGGAAAGGAGGCCGTTCATCTCTGTCTCCTTTGGGGTCACATTCTGTCAAAAAACTACACAGGCCAAGCTGACAGTGCACTAAAGTCTCCGAATTTAGAGAAACAGCTCCTTCAATCTTCCTCTGCTCCACACTCCCACAATAGTATCTGGGTATCCTTCCTCTGGACTTAAAGACGATCTCAAGAATGCACTCAGAGATGTTATGAAAATTGCCTCTCTCTTTGGACTGGATGGAGTCCCTGGAGGGAAAAAAAAAAAGTCTCATTGGAACTTCTTAACAAAGCTTTTTTTTTTTTTTTTTTTTTTTTTTTTTTTTTTTTTTTTTTTGGTGTCACCAAACTGTCACCTAAATTATGTAGAGGCCATATTTAGGCAATAGACTTGAGCCATGGAAACCTGAGTAAAGTAAAGAGGCCCACCTCGGTGACCATCAGCCTCATCAGGGGACCCACCTCAAAATAGCCATAAAGCCCTAGCGGACCAATGGGCAGCTTACAGCTGGGCACAGGTAGCAAGGAAGGAAAATTCTATACGTTCCCATACCTCCTCATGTCCCCCCTCATCTACAACCCCCCACCACCGCATCTGGTAGACAGTCTCTCCTTTGCTGCCCTGCCTGCTGCTCCCCTGCGGTGTTTTCAATAAATTTCTATTTCCTTTGTTCTGCTTTGGGTGAATTCCTTCACCACCAGCAAAGCTGGCCTCCACCCCAGTGGGTGGCCCCACAAAGTAGCTGTGTAGCCTCAAGTTGAGTAGTTGAGTCAGTAATCCTTAAATATACAGCTGGATGGGGCAATCTGATTTTAAATTAGCAATTTCAATTTGAGTGTTTTGCTTGAAATACCAAAATGACTTTTATTTCTACATATTTCAAGGGCTGGCAGGTTATCTGTGGCAGGGTGGCCCAGCCTGCGAATGCCTGGCTATTCAAGTGGAGTCGGAACTGGCCCCTGATTAGAGAACCTGAAGGCCATTTTCCTGGATAGCTGGGAGCATCGGGACTGGGCTGCTACTATCGCTCTTGCTGAGTCACTTGGGAGTCTTTTGCTTGAGTTTGGCTTGTACTTTCTAAGTTTGTGCTTTCTGTGTAAAAGCCCACTCATTTGGATCTGCATGTAGTTTATTTTCTTCAACCAAAAAGTCAGTCCTTATTCAGAGTTACACACCATTCCTTACTGGAACCTTCTTCTTCCCCTGACCTTTCCAGGAGGCTCCTCAACCCCCATAGCAACAGACTTAGTTCAGTGAGCCGTCCCATAGTTTGGCAGGCACGCCCGGGCACAACAGAATTCAGGAGTGGACATGATTTATACCAAAGCTATGACCCTTTCCTCAGTGAGTCAAGACACCATATAGACGGGCATACACGAGTTATTTCAAATAGCTGATTTCCTATTGACTATTACATTCAAAATCACATTTCACCAACATCATTCTGTGTTAGAAATGCATTAAGAAGGGATCCCTGGGTGGCGCAGTGGTTTAGCGCCTGCCTTTGGCCCAGGGTGTGATCCTGGAGACCCAGGATCGAGTCCCGCGTCGGGCTCCCGGTGCATGGAGCCTGCTTCTCCCTCTGCCTGTGTCTCTGCCTCTCTCTCTCTCTCTCTCTCTCTCTCTCTCTGTGTGACTATCATAAATAAATAAAAATTAAAAAAAAAAAAGAAATGCATTAAGAAGTCAAAGCTATCACAAACATCAGAGAAGTAAGTATTATAAATAGGACAGTTTTTCTGACAGGCTAGGTATTATTCTACGACGATATCATTTTCTGCCTCATTTTTGGCAAAGCATATTTTTTAGGTAAAGAAATTAATATCTGCTGTTGGCAATATTCCATGGTAGAAACTTGCAATGGATAAAACACTATTATTTATGTGGCTTTGAAGTCACTCATAGTTATACAGATATTTACGTTGTGAGTTAAATGTGGTTTTTGAATTGGGGCACCAAAGGACTTAGATGAATGTAGGCTGTGTTGAAATAATGAAAAGCTCAAGAAGGCTGACTGCAGCAGTGTTCACAGAGTTGTGTACACGAAGCTGGATGCACCATCCTTACGTTTACTACTCTTTACTGTTCTAGAATGATCCTTGATGGCCATGCTTCAGAGGGTTAAAGCATTATAGCAGATTATACAATAAGTCTACTGGCACCATTAGTCAAGAAATTAAGCAAGAATTAGATACGGTAACTATACAAAGGAGGGCTGTTCTGAAAGTTTGCCCTAAGACACTGGAGGTTTTTTTTGTTTTTCAATTGGATTTTCAAATGAGTTGACCCTCTACTCCCCTCTACTGGAAGCTATTGGTACTTTTAGACCAATAGTGGCCTGAAAGATGGATTAAAAAAAAAAATCCCCTTGCTGAGGTACGGTAATTATTTTGAGAATTCCAATATTCTCCTCTTGCTTTCAACTATAATTTGCTAACACTTGCTATCTTGATTTCATAATTTCTTCATAAACCTGGGAAAACATTGAATAATTCATCTCCGACGTACAATTCTTATTAAAACTACACATCCAAGAAAAAGATAAAAATTTTTAACTCTGATTCGATGAGTACACTATTAATTCACCTACTTTTCTCAGCTACGGTACTAGCTCAACAAGATACCATGTCATGATCCATTCACTTGTTTTAGCCGATCTCACCTAAGGAACTCAAACAGCTTTGTAACTAAGCATGCCATGTCCCTTTTTCCCTTCATATCCTCTGCTTCCCACTTCCCCATTCTGCCTTCATCCCCCATCCTACCTCTGCCACCCTCAAGGTCACTTTCTACGCACCTTTCCAGCCAGTGTCCCCAGCTCTAAATCACTTCTAAATCAAGTGGAAAACACAAGATAATATCTTTACCGAATTCATTAGAGAGCAGAGAAAAACCTCAACATCAAACCATAAACAGGTTGGTTGGGTTTACAAACTGTCACCTTCTCGGGGCATTTCAGGTAATTCCCTGAAAACATTATATAAAGAAAAGGAGATCCAGGACTCCATTTTTATAACTTATTTTCGAACAAGCCCTTTGTAATAGTCCATGGCCTACAACTGCCACTCCAGACCTATGAATAAGGACGAACATAGAGCTATGCTGAATCAAAGCAAAACCTCTTTTATGGTACTTTTGGCATCTTCTTGACCTTGTGCTGCACACAGCCAGCCTCCTTCCTTCAAATTAGCTGGGCTGTGAGCATGAGGCCTAGCAGTGCAGATACAGAAGCCTACACACTGAGTTGCTCCTTTAGCCAGCCCATCCAGCAGGATATCTATTCAGAAGTGTGCCTCTCTAATCCCTCTCAGATCACTGCCAAGTACTCTGGCTTTGACTAGTTGTCGTATACACAGCATCTTCATTTCTGAAACTTTTTAAAAAATATTAAGTTATATGATATAGAATTAAACTGAGATTAACCTACCCAGGTGGCTTGGTGCAATTAGCTCTATTACTTAATAGTCACATATGTTTTTGACTGATCTTATATTATCTAGTTTATACACTGCTTTAGATGAGCGAGGTGGCTCAAGGACTTTAAAGTGTTCCCTATAAAATACAATCAGGATTCTGGAAAAGAGCTATGCATGCTACATTCATACTTAAAATGTCCCAGGGAAAAAGCAATAAGTAGTTTAATGCTTACATTCAGCTTAAAGCAACTCTGAAAATTTCAAGATTTTATAACTATTACTTGCCCCTAGTTAGAAAGATTAATTTTTGATGATTCCTATTAGAAGCTAGAATAAGAAATTTTTTAAAAATGGAGACCTCATCTATTTTAAGGATATAGTTTCTTATCTCATGCCAAAAATCCATGTCTGGTACATGGCAAAGCCTTTATATAATAAAAAAAATTGTTCCTTTCTGGGCACCACTGGCATCTCTCGGCAGCCCCTCCTGAGCAGTAAGCACCTAAAGATCACCTATTCCTCTGAAGAACTGGCTCCTAAACTCTAAATCACTTCACTGAAACTCATTCTCCACATGACAATCAGAACCACCTTTCTGGAATGCAATTTGGTCTTGTCAGTTCCTGTTTAATTCCTTCAGTGACTATCTCTTGTCCTAATCTACCCTGTTCACCTAAATTTTTAGCACCTTCTGGTGTTTCTCACACATAATAACATTGAATGGATGCAGGGATGGGAAGATGGATGGAAGGATGGATGGAAGGACAGGAGGATGGATGGAAAGATGGATGGACAGGAGGATGGATGGACAAGAGGATGGACGGAGAGATGAAACAGATGTGCAACTAGCAGACCTCTAGCTTCACACAGGATTTGGCTACACCAGTTGTGGAGCCTCTCCTAATCCCCCACTAAAAGTGTAAAGAAAGAAAAAGATGAAAACTCACAACACCATAAACTAATATTTAAAAGCAATATAATTGTGTTCAGAAAAACATACCCAAGCTTTCTTCCTAGCAGAATTAGACTTCATCTCTTAAAGGGTCACTTGAGACAAGCAAACACATACTTACCAAATGAAAGTCAGTGAACAGGGTATTCAACTCAAGTTCTGTGGAAAGAATTGCAGGGAAGAGGAGGAATAAATTATTAAAGATAAGAGCAGGGGTCCTTGGGTTGCTCAGTGGTTTGGCACCCGCCTTTGGCCCAGGGAGTGATCCTGGAGTCTCAGGATCGAGTCCCACATCAGGCTCCCAGCATGGAGCTTGCTTCTCCCTCTGCCTGTGTCTCTGCCTCTCTTTCTGATATACATAAATAAAATCTTTAAAAAAAAATAAAGATAAGAGCAGATTTTAGTTAACCTAAAGCTCGCGGACTAACTGAACTGTATATTAATAAATATAAGAGTTGGTTCTCAAGAAAACTGCTAAAATAATAATAACTTGATGGTACTGATCATGAAATTGGAAACAAACTAAATGTCCATCAACATCAGCATAAACAAATAAACCATGTTCTCTGCATACAGTTGAATACTAACTATGTAGCGATAAACCTGAAAAGGCTATAGCTGCATGCAGCAACACACTTAAATCTCAAAAATACAATTTTAGGCCAAGGACTCCAGACAAAAAAAAAAAGGATATTATAAACTTCCATATACAAAACCCTCAAAAACAGGCAAATAATCCATGGTTGATAATCAGAATACTGGTTACATACATTTGGAGAGAATGTTTAACTTTCATTGCTGTGTGTATCTCTATGGGGGGTTCTTGAGATGCTGGTAATATTCTATGTCTTGATCTAGGTGCTTCCATGGGTGTGTTCAATTTGCTTTAATTCATCAAGTGATACACTTTGATTTATGTACTTCTCAATGTGTATACTTCAATTAAAATTTGTAATGTAATCAGTAACATAAAACCCTTTAAGGACAGCATATACTTAATGAAGAGAAAAATGTCAAAATATTAGTAATCTAAATAGCTTACATACTTGCTATACTCACAGCATTACGCTAAGCACCTTCTAATGTATTTATCACACCGGAGACCTATAAGATACCAACTTATTGGGCCTATTCAACAAGTGAGGAAATGATGCTTGGAATAGATAAGTAACTGCTGGAAGTCCTATAGCTCAAAGCCCATGTCCTCAAACACTGTTTTACTCAGCTTCAGAATAATCCAATTCCCAAACACAAATAAATTCATAGTTACCACATGCTGTGAAAATTGTTCTATATAATGGTTTTCAAACGTTTGGATTTCACAAACCATGAAAGCTAAAGGAAAAGTTGGAGAAACCAACATGGAGTTACCAGCTTTCTGTTTTTCCTAGGAGAAACATTCTTTTTTATTACCACTATTGCAAGCATTTATTAAGAGAATAAAAATTCTGGCATTGATAATATAATATTGTATTCAAGTACACTGCAATTAAAAAAACTTTTTTAAGAAGAGAACATAAGAAATACGTAATCTTTGGATTAAGGACTATCCTTTAAATGAAATCAAGCTAGGTTTTTAAATTCATTACATTTTCCTTATTTTTCTCATGCCAAGTACTTACGAGAACTTCTCTATGGATCAGCATTTGGAATATACTATTGCTTATTGGGGTTGGGAATAGGGGGATATCCCGACACATTTTATGATAACCTAATATCCTAACCTGAGAAAGGTAAAACAGACCAATACAACAAATGAATGCAGGCACAAAAGTTCTAAATGAACAATTAAGCAGATAGAATCCAGACCTATGTTAAAATAATAATAAACATTTATTATTTCAGGAATTTCAGGTATATTTCAAGAATGTAAGATAGTTTCATCCCAGAAATTCAATCAATATAATTAGCCAATAATATGTTTGCATCAGCCAACCATTGCTACGATAGTGCTGAATAATGGACCATTACAAAGTGTCAGCAGCACGCAGTAATAAGCTTTGTTCAGGTGTCAGTGGGATGTCTCGAGGTTGGCTGACTAGGCTAGCCTCAGCTAGAGGAGCTCTGCTCCTGTATCTCTTATCCTCTTTGGACCGGCAGACTAGCAAAGGCATATTCTTCTTAATAAAATCATTTCGATAATTACAAAATATATGTTTTAAGGAAAAAGTCCATCTCTTTTAGCAAACTAACTTAAGAAAGATATTTTTTTCCATTATGATAAAGCCTACCTTGATTTTAGTCATTATCACTCTCAGTTCTAAGATACTAGACATTACACTTTCATTAAAGTCAAAAACCAAAAAAAATACAAGTTATCCCTTACTCAACACTGAAAATACTGGCCAACTCAATAAATAAAAGAAAAAGAGATACAAATATATCTCTGGGTTAGATGTGTTCCACTATTTAGAAGTTTTCATATTTTTAGAAAAGTTAATTTACTACCTATCATGTAATAACAGAAGCAGATGCCAACGTCTATAATCAACAATATTTCTATATTAAAATGTGTGAATATTAACACAAGATGTAAACATAGAGACTACAAGCTGCCTCACATCCCTGCCAGTCAGATTTTAGTTCCAAACTTACAAACTTTCCATTTTTAAAGTAAATTGCAGATAAGGGATTATGAACTATTATTAAAGAAGAAATCAAATTTTGATTACCAGCAGATTGCCTGCCTACAAAATCCCAGAGGATTAACTAGAAAACTATAATAGGAACTTATAAAGGTGATCACTTATTAAAGGCATAAAGTGCTTTTGTGTATGCCAACAAAACTCAGAAAACATAAGGCAAAAGATAGTTTTTGTAATAGAAACAAGACCTTACTCAGCAATGAGCTCAACAAAAGAGTATAGTTATTTTTTTGAAGCAGACTTTAAGACTTTACCAAGGAACATTAAATAAATTAAAAATAATTGTAAGCAAATCCAATTTAATTTGATGGGAAGATATTACGTGGTGGAGTCGTCAACTCTTTCAGATTAAAATCATTAAAATGTGTATGTTTAATGATATTCTCAATTTCCTATTAAGGATTTTTTTGGAATTTCATAAAAGTAATAACAATTTAATCTGGAAAATAAACAAGAATAAATAACTAGATTTTAAAAAGAATGGAATAATGGAAGGACTTCCATCAACATATAATATTAGTTCACTAGAATATTTACTACAAAATTATAATAATAAGAATAATAATAACGTAGAAATAAAATGATAGAAATATATATTTCCCTGTAGCTTGTGATAAAGTCACTTTTGGAATGCTCAAAAATCCACTACAAATGTAATAGGTGAACTTGATAATAGCTTTAATTTTGTGACTTTTGGGGATCCCTGGGTGGCTCAGAGGTTTGGTGCCTGCCTTTGGCCCAGGGCGCGATCCTGGAGTCCCAGGATCGAGTCCCATGTCGGGCTCCCAGCATGGAGCCTGCTTCTCCCTCTGCCTGTGTCTCTGCCTTTCTCTCTCTCTCTGTCTATCATAAGTAAATAAATAAATCTTTAAAAAAAAATTTTGTGACTTTTTCCAAGAATATTTCAGTTCATAGATCTAAGCTACTACAGGTTGTTAGACCTTTCAACCTATAATTTTTATCTTCCTTTAGCGTACCTCAAACACCCTCACCACCAAATTTCCTTTTAATTTTTCTCCTGAGAAATTTTCAATTTAATGATATTTTCAGAAAGTATTGGAACCAATGTCTTGATAACAAAATGGTAACCTTGTGTCATGTTTTGCAATTTTATTCTATACTTGTCTATCTAAAATGTTGCTGACAATAATAGAGCATGCAGAAAAGAAAATATCTCCTTATACAAGATTTTTTGTGTGCGAAACATTCCCTTCAAGAGTAAAAATTAAGATATCATGAATATCTATTCCAGATTTTGGAAAAATCAATTGGACCTAAGGTCATGACCACTTGCCTGCCCCTGCAGCCTTGGTCACTGCTACATTTGTCAGTGGTTAAACCTCAGTTATAAGTAATGTTTGCTATCTATTCTCAGTCTACCTTTTAAGGATTTCTCTCTTGATATAAAGTCACAATTAGCTGCTAGAGGAACCTTGCCATTTTGTGTCACAGATCGACAAATCTCCATTTCCATCTTTGTCCAAATAGTTGAAAAGTTAGAGAAACCCCATAATGGGGTGGGACATTAGCAAAGTTTTAAAGTATTTCACATCTCCTTTGAGATCCCAAGTTCTACACTCAACTTTTTGCGGCAGGCAAAGTAACAAACTGCTGCAGGTGGCTCTGTCAGGAAACAGCCTCTCCTAGACCCCTAGGTTCAGTCCACTCACCAAAATAAGCGGAGATGGTCCTGCATTTCCCGCAACTTTAAAAACAATACATACACGATTCTCCATCTATGCTACAAAACATTATTTGTATAATGAAAACAAGTGACATCATGCAAAAGGAATAAAATGTGTGAAGCAAGATGGTTTTCTTTTAAGTAGAGTTTGTGTTGGGATTGGAATTCAACATATCCCGATAATGTTGGGTAATGGACTGAGTAATGAAAGAAACTGAATAAAGATAAATTCTGGCAAGCAGAATAGAAACTGAACTAGTGTAGGATGAGGAAGATGTGTTTTATGAACGGTAACGTGGGTAAAATAGATGGCTGGGTTTGAGTCAGTGGTCACATCAGCATGAGTCAACAGCAACACGACCTCATAAGGTGGCAGACACATGGTCTGACCCCAGTAAGGAAATGGTTTGGAGTCCTGGATCACCCTCATTATAAGGAATAAAGAGCAATTCAAATGACTGCAGGAGAAATTAAACAGGATGGAAACCTGACCTCAAACTATATCATCTGAGAAAAATCAAGCAAACAAGTGATCTAGTAGAGAAGTCCAAATGGGAATGTGAACATTGCCCTCTGCTACATAGCCGGCTCTGTTCTGCGTGCTGCAGAGACTGACAGGGAGACTGATGGGTGACTTGGTATAAGGAAGTACTTCATAATTTTCAAAATAGCCCAATGACGGAAATGTTGTTGCCTTAGGAGTTTCAATATCACTAGAGAAGCACAAACATAGCCAGGGAAAAATATCTCTTGACAAGGCTTTTGCAGAAATCAATGGGGAGTTTGGACTAAATGACCTTTAAGGTCTCTCCCAACCCAGATTCGTGATTCCTGTACTCTAAAACAAGTAGTTAAAAGCAGGATGCTCAGTGTCTCAGAGGGTTAAGCATCCAACTCTTGATCTCAGCTCAAGTCTTGATCTCAGGGTCTTGAGTTCAAGCCCCATGCTGGGCTCCACACTGGGCATGGAGCCTACTTTAAAAAAAAAAAAAAGCAGCAGAACACAAGGGATGTCTGATATCTTAACTCCATTAAGTCACCCTGATTAATGGAAATTCTCCATTACTCATGGCATAACATGGCATAGACAGAAAGCAAGCCAGCAGTGAAGACAGACAGTGTTCAAATATTGGCTCTACTACTTGCTACCTGAGTAGACATGGACTAATTCTCTGGGAGCCTCAGTTTCCTATAAAATGGGGATAAAATCGTGTACATCGCAGGTAGTGTACACAAGGAGTCTAGCGCCAAAGAGATTCTCAATCCACATCAGATATTGTCACTATTACCATGGAGATCCTGAAAACAATACTCCAGTTGCAATGACACAATACTGATTTAGCACAGCCTGACAAACTTTACTGCCTTAAATAAAACCACTGACCAAATTAAATAAAGGGTGAAAAAAAATTAAAATAATAACCTCATCTTTAAGGAATTGTACCCAACTTCTTTCTTTACAAGTGTGAAGATCCTTCTAACTTTTGCATCTTTCAAAATTGCTTAAACACCTGTTTGTTTAAATCCTACAGAGGAGAGTGTAAATTGATATCCTCTGGCTGGAAACAAACACAGCTTGACCAGTGATGTGCACAACCACAAGGGATGGGTGGGCTGAGAAATGACAAAATGGTCTCAGAGGGCAGCTTCTTTTTCCATTCATTTCAGTTCCAACTAAGGGGAGGCCTGATTTCTCAGCAGGAGGCCCATTGTTTTACTTTCTGTAAGTACTTTTTTTTTTTTTTTTATCATGAAGTTCCTGGTGAAGAAATGTTTAAGAAAATCAAAATGTTGTCCCAATAGTTTAATTTTGCTTTTATTTCCCTTGCCAAAGGAGACATATCTAGAATTACCATATGACCTACTACTAAGTCCCCTCCTGGGTATTTACCCAAAGAAAATGAAAACACGAATTCTTAAAAGATATACATACTTGTATATTTATTGTGGCATTATCCACAATAACCAAGGTATGGAAGCAACCCAAATGTCCATCAATAGATGAAAGGATAAAGAAAAAGTGGTATATATGTGATGGAATACTACTCAGCCATAAAAAAGAATGAAATCTTGCCATTTGTAACAACATGGATGGAGCTAGAGAGTGTAATAATACTAAGTGAAATAAGTCAGAGAAAGACAAATGCCATATTTCATCCATATGTGGAATTTAATAAAGAAAACAAAGAAAAAAAGAGACAAAAAGATAGACTCTTAAATACAGAGAACAGATTGTTGGTTACCAGAGGGGAAGGGGATGGAGAAAGTGGGTGAAATACGTGAAGGGGATTAAGAGTACACTTACCAAAAAAAAAAAAAAAAAAAAGAGTACACTTACCGCGATGAGCCTTACTGCATAGAATTGAATCTTCATTTTGTACACCTGAAACTAATATAACACTATGTTAATTATACTTGAGTAAAACAATTTTTAACAAAAAATAAAAAAATTTTCAATTAAAATTCTAAGGGTTGCTATTTTCCTTTCAGTGAGATAAGAAAAAGAGAAGGTATAAGCATAATTTTTATTATTTGTGTTTACCACGTTCTGGTTGAAAAAACCCGTCTATGTAATATTGTCTGTAAATACAGAGATTTCCTAAAAATTTTCCAAGAACTGTTCTCTAGGTTCAACTGCAAGTATACAGAGCTACGTGGCATAATGGGAGGACCTATGGGCTCTACCTTCAAGAGACGTAGGTCCCGGCTGATCTTGATCTGGGAGTCATCCTTCTCAAACATAAATCAATCACGTCACTCTTCTACTCAAAACCCTCCTAAGACTAAAGCCCAGAATTGTTACCAGGCGACTCTTCCCTTGCTACTATCGGATCACATTCCCTGCCATTCTTCCCTCCCTCTATCCATTTCACCCACATTGACTTTTGAGTGTGGGTCCACCCCAGGGCCTTTGCACTTGCTTCTCTCTGCCTGGAATGCTCCTTCCCCAGATATCCACACGGCTCACTCCCTCACCTCATTCAGGACTATGCTTGAATGTCATCTCCACTGAACATTCTGTCCAAAAGAATACTCTCACGGAGGGGGGCACTTGGCGGGATGAGCACTGGGTGTTATCCTAAATGCCGGCAAATTGAACTCCAATTAAAATTTTTTTTAATTTATTTTATTTTTATTTTTTTTTTATTTATGATAGTCATACAGAGAGAGAGAGAGAGAGAGGCAGAGACACAGGCAGAGGGAGAAGCAGGCTCCATGCACCGGGAGCCCGACGTGGGATTCGATCCCAGGTCTCCAGGATCGCGCCCTGGGCCAAAGGCAGGCACCAAACCGCTGCGCCACCCAGGGATCCCCAAAAAATTTTTTTTAAAAAGGAGTGCATTTGCCAAGATGAGCAACAGGTGTTATATGGAAGTGCTGAATCACAAAATTGTACAACTGAAAGTCATGTTACACTGTATGTTAGCTAATATGAATTTAAATTGAAGTTTAAAAATAAAGAGTAACAAATAAATGAAAGACAAAAAAAAAAAAAAAAGAGAGAGAGAGAGACTACTCTCCTTCATTACCCTTTATCCCTTACCTTGCTTAACGATATTTTCTGAATGTTTACCATTATCCACTATATATTTATTTGTGTGGTTTTTACTGAATGTTCCCTTCCCATTAGAACATACATCCGTGAAAGCAGTGACCACATCAGTTTTGCTCACTGCTGTAACTCCAACAAGTAGAACGGTACCAGGCATACAACGGACACACAATAAATATTCATTGAGTGAATAAATTAAAGAATGACCTCGTACAAGACACGTAATCCCACTTGTGTTCCAATTTGTACATTTTTTAGAAAATTTTTAACTTCTCCTCATGCTCTCACATTCTATGATTTTTCAGTTTCCTAAGCCGGTGTTCGCAATCATTATATTAGGAAAAGGAAAGAAAAAGTTCCTATCGCTAACTGGGTAGCTTATAAACAGAAATTTACTTCGCAGTTCTAGAAGCTGGGAAGTCCAAGATCAAGGCACCAGCAGATTCTGTGTCCAGTGATGTCCTCTTCTCAGCTCATAGATGACATATTTTTGCTGTAACCTCACATGGCAGAGAGGGTGAGGAAGCTCTCTAGGGCCTCTCTTATAAGGTCATTCATCCCATTCATGAGGGCTCTAAAAAGGGGGAAGGATTTCAACATATGAATTTTCAGGGGACCCAGACATTCAGTCTCTACAAAGTAGGGCAAGAGGCAGCTCATTCCTTTCATGTCGCAAAGAGAATTCAGGACTTATTAAATATGTGATAACATATACCCTTGTATCTGCAGCCAGCCAGCCCAAAAGAGGGCTCTCAAAGTGTTGGACCAATCAGCTTGTCCTCAGCTTGCGAAACCTGCTTTACACTGGGTCACTCTTTCATCATTTGTCCTCGATTACAACATACCCTTATTTCCCTAATATGTTGAATAACTTCACACATTTCCCTTCTACAAATGCTTAGAGGTACACCCACCCCTATCTCAGAGATGACAAGCCAAGGGTCAGCTAGAATTAAAACATTTGACCAAGGATATTTTCTCCCGTGCACAGAACCACAGTTCTAGGACCTAGAACACAGTAGCACATAAAATATTTATTGTGCAGTGGTGGAGCCGGGGTTGAAAGCCGTGTGATATTCTGGGTTCAAAGGCAGTTCTTTTCTCACTCTGCCCTGTGGCCCCTCAGTACGCACTGGGTCAGGAAGGTCAGAGGCAATTGGAGTGAAGCAGGGTAGACGCAGGCTTCTGATGGCTCCTTCATCGATTGCCTCTTATGGTTCATTTGGAGCCAGAAAAGGTTTCTCTTCTTGGACTCATGAAACGATAGAGCACAGTTAAAAAAACAAACAAGAAAAAAACGTATCAGGATGAGCGCTTAGGAATTCTAGGTTCAAGTCCTGCCTCTGACTCAGGACAGACCACTTGGGCTCCCGGAAGGTCAGTTTTCTTATCTGCAGAATGGTGTGCTCGGTCTCCTACTCAGAGGGTTCCTGAGAGCCGGGGTGGGAGGAACGTACTGCCTGGCACTTAGTAGGCCTGCAGTTTGGGGTATTCACGATTGAATGCCAAAGAAGTGGCCTGATCTCTGCGGATCTCTGTGGATCTCTGTGGATCCACCTGCTGTGCCAGCGTGCTCACTCGGGAGGCCAGTTGCCGCTAGAGGACACTGAGCTAGCAGGAAACTGAAGCCAGAAGGAGCCAGAAGGAAACCCAGGAGCCTGCTTGAGCTGATGGCCTCTCCCTACTGGCTGAGCTGTTGAACTGCATGTGCGATTGAGCATCACCGTGCAGGCGGGAGAGCCTTCCAGGGAACAGTGCTCTGAGGACCACGAAGCAGACCCAGGCTGCAAGGAAAGAATTCTCTTTCAGTGCTGTGATTAGATGGCAGCATCAGTAATCACAGGGGCATCTGCACATCTCGCAGGCCACGGAGAGACAACCATCTCCCCCTGAAGTTTCTAACAACACTGGGTTCTAGGCTTGAATCACAAGGATCAGAGATCTCTCTCAGTGTTCTTACTAATCCACTCAGATGGACACTTCTGGCAACCTCATTGCATAAGTTTAGCAGGAAAATAAAAGTAAGTTTTATTCCCCTGGCTCATGTAAAAGATATTTTTTTAAAGATTTATTTATTTACTGGAGCGGGGAGGGCCAGAGGGAGAGAGAGAGAGTCTCAAGCAGACTCTGAGTCCCCGAGAGCATGACCTGAGCCAAAACCAATAGTCAGACACTCAACCGACTGCGCCATCCAGGCACCCCAAAGATATTTATGTGCATATGTCATATACAGGCTCGTCCTCTGTTCCCTTCCTGGCCCTTGTCTAAAGGAAGGTGAACTCTCTTAGAGACATCCGGAGGCATTACCAGGAAAGGAAGCCAGAAATGAGAACTTGAGGTCATCCCCTGTGTATGTCCTTAACATAAGACAGAAGTATTTGCTCTCCCTCCATCCTGAATGCTATTTCTAGAATTTTCTGTTTTAGGTTGCAAAATCTTCAACAGCAAAGATAGAATTCTATGATCTAATGCTTAATTCAATAAAGCTCTCATTTCCAAAGGTTGGTCTCAATTGGCATTAGCATGACCACGTTACTTATGACACAAACAGGCATTTTTGAGAGTGAGATGGGGTGTTAATAATTATGATAGACAACGGACATAAACTGATGAGTCTGTGGTCACTTTGTGCTTAATTGTGCTTAGAACCCATCCCACTAAAACATTTACTATCTTAACATTTTTACCTCAAAAACACCTTGCCTTAGAAAATTTCTTCACTTAAAAATTATGTGGGCTTTTTCTTTCTTTCTTTCTTTCTTTCTTTCTTTCTTTCTTTCTTTCTTTTTTTTTTTTTTTTTTTTTTTTTTTTGTGGATTTTTTCTATACAAACAGGACTGGCTTCATTCCCAGGACAAGTTGGTATCTGCCTCCCTCCCTCGTCTATTAGCCGTAGAGCCTCTCTGGTGACTACATTCTTCTAGACTTCCTCCTTTGACCTCCCAGGCAGGAGCTACACAACTACATTTGTCTTTTCACTGTGACTGCTTTAAAATGCCTCTATGTAACTGTCATTTCAAAAATAAATTAATTAATTCATTAAAAGTTTCCTATTCTAAACAACACCTGCAATCCATTTTTTGCAAGAATGAAAATGACCTATCAAATATTCAGTTACTGGCCCCTAAAAAGTAAAATTTTGCTTCTTTAATATGAATCCAGAAATAGGGACAGAGATAAAATGTTGAATCAGTAGATCTGGTTGCTACGGGCAAGAAGCAGATGCCCCAGGTTGTTGATGTAGGTCAAGTGACAAGAGTGCCCACCTCCACTTGGCTAGTTTCCTACAAACAATATAGTGGGTGTATTTGCTGGAAAGTCCCACTGAAAAGAAGGGAGCATTATGAACGTGCTTGAATGTTACACATTAAAATTCACACTAAACGAGGAAGTAGAAAGGAAGTAATGGACAAAGAGAAGACCAATGACAAGGGCCATAATTTATTGTTCTCTCTGCCTCCTGGATACACAATCTTTAAAAATAAGAATATCTGTTATTTTAAAAATCCTCTTGATTCTTCAAACCCCTCCCTGATTACTTCCAGGTGGGAGGTAATCTAGATGTGTAACAGCAAAGTAGAAAATAAAAATAAAACATTTCTGTATTGAAAAAAAATAAATAAATAAAGCGCCTTAAAGTTTCCTGGGCTAGTTCTTCTCTTTTTTGAGCAAAAAGCATTTCTACTTTTGTTCTCACTTGCCCATTTGTTCAAAAGAGAAGGTTCTAACACAACAACAACTTAAAAAAAAAAAATTCCTCCGGGGTCACTAGCTCAGAGACAAAAAGAGCTTCAATTAGGTGGTAGCTGTGTTATGAGCAGCTTACATCCAGCATTCCAGGAGGAGTCCGGCAGTCTGCAAGGCATTTTTAAAAACAGCTCTAGATTTCCCTTAGCAGCCCACCCCAATCAGCCACAAATATATTTATTACATGATTTCACCAGTTATTCTAATAACAGCCTCTACATACCATTCTTTAAAAAAAAAAAAAAAAAGCCTAACAATCAGGTTGGTCGAAACATCACTCTGACTTATACACACACTTGGTCCCTTTCTTTCCCTTTTCTACGGCCTGCCCTGAAGCACAAAATGTTCAGTGAACAGGACCCGTCATTATTTCTCTAGGGACCCTGAACACTGGACTTCTGTTTATAAGTTCAGTTCCCAAATACTTCCCCAGAACACTCAACCCACAGTTAAACCCTATTAGTTAATTTGGTCTCCATGAATACACCATACACGGGTTCCCTTATTTTCCGGTAAAAACAAAGTTAAACAAAAAATAAAAGATTTGCAAATGTTTTTCTCATAAATAAAAAGGTGTTACCCCAAAGAGCCTCTTGTTTAGAGGCACAGAGGTGGTCAAAAAAAAAAAAAAAAGAAAGAAAGAAAGAAACTTTCTGAGCACTAAAATACAATTTGCACCCAAGTAAGGAGGAAGGTTTGATGCCAGTGCACATAGGCATTATAATTATAAATTAGCTGATTTCTCCTGGGTCCTGCTGGGCACGAAGAACATTTGGCCACGTTTGTGTCAATTTACCTGAAGTCATTACTCAGGAAACAGGCTTATGTTCCTCACTTAGCATGTTCTTTTTAAAGCACTGGGAGTGGTTCACTAAAAGAGCCTTTTGTGAAGCAATGAAACTCTTGCTAGGAGTGTGAATTTTACCCCACTAATTGCGAAATTCCTTTTTTTTAATGTATAGGATTTCCTCAAAGGGAAATACCCTCACTCAGTGATTTGATACCAAGGACATACCATGTTAAATTTTCCGTAAAATCTAATAAATTGAGGAGGGAAGTAAAATCCACAACTGAGTCTTTCCCTCCTTATGAGGTGAGAGGAAAATTGCTCCCTGTCTTGTAGTGTGTTAACCCTTGATTCACCAATGTCATCTCACCTTGCAGACTCCTGTCCCAGGGAATGGCTGAAAGCATAACCAGGCTCCCTTTATACTATGAAATAAACTGCAGTACTTAAAATGAATTCTTTTTCACTTTTAAATCATGTTTATCATGCTGAAAAAACAAGCCTGAAATTGTACAAAATGTCTTAGTGTCCAGTTTAAGCCCTCGTATGGAAATGTCCATGTGACTGGGTTGTTTCCTTACCTGTAGATCACCTGAGTGCCGCCCACTCTAACTGGAGTACCTGAGCATGTTGGGGGGACAAAGAGGGTATGAAGGTAATTCTGATCTAGGACTGATGGAATAACTCCAATGACTAAGGCACTCAGCCCCTATTCAACGTCCCTTTAATGACAATTCCACTTGATTGCATTTTTCTGTTTATCCCGTTTTCTGTTTATTTTATTCTCCATCCTGTATGCAACTGTTAATGGCCCTAATGGTGTCTCTGGCTGTCAAGAGATAGTAAGTGTAACTGGCCATCACGTAACAGCCATGCCTATCTGCTAAGGGACAGCATTTGTAAATACGGGTCCTAACATAAATGGTATTTTATGACCGTTATGCCTCAAAAGTGGGTTCTTCCTCCCCATCACCCCAAAAAATTAAGACTTCCTGGAAAAAATCTTTCTCCCTGTATCCAATACTGCACACACCCCTCCTCTGAAAAGGAAAACAACTCAAATAGGACAACTTCCCAAACTTGTTGATGAAGCTCTGGTTTTGCTTAAGAAAAGAGAAATATGTGAACATTTCTGATTGTCTCCAGCATAGAATTTCCTTTTAAGCCCCAAGACAATATATGTGTTGGCTTACGTGGCATGGGCTTTCCCAAGGGAGAACATATCCCAATTCTGATGAAAATATTAGCTTTCCCTTATAAGAACTGGGAGAGCCAAAAAACAATCTCTTTGTCTGGAGCCAGTGCCCTTCACCCAAGCATATTATTATTGTAGTAATCTATTTCATTTAAAAAAAAAAAAAACCAACAACAACATTTGATCAAAATTAAGTTAGGGTGTCTCATCGTCTGGAGCCTCTACTGCTTGGTTCCAGTCTTCACAAGTCCATATTTGACCCAAAGTTCTAGGAGATTAAGATACCTGAATGAAAACACATCCTTGATGATTTTGCAAGCTTTCCAGCTATGTAGACCCAGAAACTAATCTCATAGAGTTAAAAGGATTTTTTTTAAAGATTTTATTTATTTATTCATGAGAGAGAGAGAGAGAGAGAGGCAGAGACACAGGCAGAGGGAGAAACAGGCTCCATGCAGGGAGCCCGATGTGGGACTTGATCCTGGGTCTCCAGGATCAGGTCCTGGGCCAAAGGCAGCACTAAACCGCTGAGCCACCTGGGCTGCCCGAGTTAAAAGGATTCTTAAAGTTTATCTAGTCTTATGGAGAAACTGAGGCTAAGAGAGGTCAACATCTTGCCAAAGGGTTCAACTAAGCAGTACCAAGAACCAGTCTCTCCTGTCTCCTCATCCAGGACTCTTCCCATTGCACAGTATCACCATAATTTAGGTCAGCATTCAATTTACGAACCATGGCAATGTGCACCCACTCTTTATTTTCACAAGTATCCTAACACTCAACAAACTTATATAAAACATATTTAATAACTAACTAGCACTTAGGGAACTATCATCTTACAAAAAAATTAGTATTTGGTAAATCAAACCACCTAGTTTTCTGATATATTATATCCCTTCAATCAAAGCTCTAAATCTAGAAGAAATTCAAGCACAAAGCCGGAAAACTAAATTAGCAGGGTGGGCCCCACTAAATATGGCAGGCCTCAAGGCAACTGTTCCAAGGGGTGGGTGAGAGAGCAGCCAATCAAGAGCACCCATTGAGGGGCAAAGAAGCAGTGCAAGAATGGGGCAGAGGTGGATATTCAGAGCCAGAGACCCACCCCTGTGCTCAGGTTAACTGCCCAGCCTGCACAAGGCTAACAACCCTCAAAATAGCTCAGCCAAAAGCTAGCAACAAACACAATAATGCCCAAGAACATTTTTGTTTTGACAGTCTTCAAATTACTAGAAATTTCTTAACAATGTACCCCTCCAGCCCCTACCTTCAGGCATTATATAATTCACACTTACATAACCACCCTGTGACATTTCAATAGCCCTTTTATATTTCACCAAAACCTATTTTTCCCATTTTTCAAGGCGGATTATGAAAGCATCTTAAGGCACATGACTCAAACACTGAAAGTCATATTATAGCTGAAGATACTGCAGAAGCCAACTCTCACCACCTTTTGTACCCAGGGACACACACACACACACACATACATCATTCCCTAAAATATAGGGAACTTTATACACAACTGGAAAAAAAAAGGGGGGGAAAGGTAGTTTGTGTCCATCCAATATAGAATCTCCCAGGTAGATCAGACTCTGAATCCATCACCAGGGTTTACAGAATATCAGCTGAGGCCAAAGTATCACTGTGGTATCTATAGTCCTTAGAGCGCTTGAGTTCTCTTTTTATAAACAGACCCTACTGAGCATTAAACCCAAATACCACACTGGTTCTTTTAGAGAGACAGAAAAAAAAGAGCCAATTACTAGATGTTCAAGGGAGTCCCTCAATTATCCTGGAAAACAGAGCCCTAGACCAAACCACAGGGTTTATATTACCTGCTTCTCCGAAACTCTGGACGTTAATGCCCCTACTGTGGGTTCTTCACTCCCTCTACTTTCCCATGACAAAACTTACCCAACTGTGTTTTAATTGCCTTTATCTGAAATTCCCATTAGACCATAAGCCCCATGAGGGCAGGGCAGCCTTCCCAATGTTGTCTCATTCACCTTTGTCTCTAGAACTATCATTCATATACAGTTCAACAAGTATATGAATTTGTTCAACAAATACTTGTAGACCTACTATGTACCAGGCTCTCTCTGTTCTGAGTGTTAGAGGTACAGTATGAAAACAACAACAACAAAAAAAAATCAAGTTCCAGATCTCATGGATAATACTGTGGCGAGGTGTGTGGGAGGTCATTCAGTTGCCTATCTCAGATTCCCTTCATCCAGTCAGCACATCCTCTCCCTGTTTCTGTGTATTGGCTCCCAGCTCCCAATGGCTCCCATTCCCAAGAGAGCTGTCCTCAGCTGCGGGGTGCTGCCTCAGCCAGGAAGTCACAGTGCCCTCTCCCTAAGTCCACAACCAATGACTAATTTACAGGGCACAAAAGGCCAGCCCCTTGTCTCCAGGTACCATTCAGGCACCACAAATTCTTTCCCAAGACTAGACTATGCCTGACACCATCCCCTCGCCTGACTGCTTTCCCTTATGCTCTCCAGCTTCCCTCCCTCCCTAGAAGGTTTTTCCTGCACAGCATTCATTCAGTTTGCATTTGAATCCTACCCTCAATCTCTGCTTCTAGGAAACCCAACCTAATGCAAGATGGGAAGACAGTAATCAGCAAGTAAATATGCAAGCGTACACCACGTCCGATGGTGATCACGGATTTGGAGACTCATACAGCAAGGGAAAGACAGAGGGGCAAACTGGGGGGGGAAGAGTCCCATTTCAGCTAAAACAGTTAGTGAAAGTCCAATAAGATGACATTGGCAGAGACCTAGAGGAACTGAAGACGTGAGAAGTGTGAAAGCCTGGGCATGAACATTCCGCGCAGGGAGAAGCATGCTTGAAGAAGAGCTAGAAGGAGGCTGGAATAAAGCAGCCAAGGGGAAGAGTGGGGGAAGGAGGAGTGTGGCCATAACCAGATGAGGGGACGCTGGCATCCTTAAAGAGGACTATCACAGGTTCTCATTGCAAAGTCATGGATGTACCAGAACATTGAAACAGGAGCAGGACCTGAATACGAACAAAGTCACCTCGTGAGACTGAGTCTCTTGTCAAAATGGTATGGATGAGAAAACGTAGGGATGAGCTTTAGTGTGGCATGATGGAAATGTAAGATGACAGACACCTTAGTAAAAATGAGCAAATAAAGAAGAGTCGGGTTCTCGATTCCATCTTTTTCCATGAGGGTTTTTTTTCCCCTTCTTCTTTTATGCTTACCCTCTTTCCACCTACATTCTGTTCATCCTAATCTGGAATGTGACTTCCTCTGATCAATTCTGAATTATTATACTACTATTATTTCACTACTTCGGTGATAGTAATGTAAAATTCGTCACAGCCATATTTATGGGAAGGAACTGAATCGTAATTTTTTTTTGGTCTCTTCTCCTTCCTTCCCTTCTCTTCCTCTTTCTTTTCTTTTGCCTTTTCTCTTCTTTTCCATATTCTCTCCTTCTCTTGCACTTGGGAAATAGTTGCAGTAGTAAACAAATACGGATTGCTGCCATACTTACTCAAGGATTGTTCTTCCCTCTGTTGCCTGACACCAATCAGGACAGTAATGTCCACTCAATGAACACAAACTCTTATTAGCAAAAAGCAAAGTAGAACCTACAGAGTGATCCTCAAAAAAAAAAAAAAAAGTATATTAGTACAGTCTGGGGTTTGCTCTGCTTATCATCATCGTTCCACCACATGGACAAATTTCTTTTCTACCTCTTTGTGGATGATAGAACTCACATGAAGAGTGACTCCACAGCATATATATCATAACAGTTGCTAAAAAGTAAGACTTTTAGCCAGTTTTCTGCATGCTCGACACTGTGCTATTCAATTTACATGTATCATCTCATTGAAAATTTTACCACACACTGGGAGGTGGTTATTGTTATTATCCTCATTTCACCCGTGAGAAAATGAGGCGTCAGAGTAATGTAACTTCCCCCAGGGTCACTCATCTAGTCCTGGGCACATCTGGGAATGCAGCCAAGGTTGAATGAGTCCAGAATGGGAGCTCTTGAATTCCACTCTACACTGCGTGCCCCCCACCCTGCCTCATTACATCAATTCACAACTTTTTTGTGTCCAGTTCCACCTATCTCTACCTCTCCCCATGCTCTGTGAGCTTCCTGAGAGTAGGGACTAAATTTTATTCATCTTTGCTCATCAGGCACAGTAAGAGGGTCCCGATAAAGTATATCTTTGTTTTCTCCACTGAGTTCCAAACTAAATGAGGGATAAGACAAAAAACTAAGGCAGACATAGATAAAAATATTAGCTTCGTTACTGAGAAGGACCAGGCTGGAGGAGGTGGGTTTCCTGGTGCCAAGTCCCAGAATTAGCCATACTAATCCTCCCAGTCAAGGACAGTACCAGGAAAACCACAGGCTTCCACTCTAAAATGTAGCACATGGTAGAGCAGCCCATAGTGTATGTGGAGAGAGGAAAAGGAGCGGAGCCATCCACACCTTATCTCAGTACTATCAAGTGAAGAGCCCCTAGTGGCAGCCCTTCCACAGAAAAATAAGGAGCCCAGACCGAGGAGGTTCCAACTGCCTCCACTGACCTCAGTACCTGGAACTCAATGTTCTTGAATTAGTTAGACAGGAGGGTTGTATTAAGGATAAAAAACAGGGCAGCCCCGATGGCCCAGCGGTTTGGTGCCACCTTCGGCGTGGGGTATGATCCTGGAGACCCAGGATCGAGTCCCATGTCGGCTCCCTGCATGGAGCCTGCTTCTCCCTTTGCCTGTGTCTCTGCCTCTCTCTCGCTCTGTGTCTCTCATGAATAAATAAAATAAAATCTTTAAAACAATTTTAAGAAAAAAAAAAAGGATAAAGAACAGCTTCATAAAAAGCCCAAGCAATATGACACATAAATAATTGGCACTCGGAAACCAGAGAGTCCAAATCCAGAGCAGATTTGGGGAGAGAACTCAGGTTTCTTAATTCCTATATCAAGTGTACAGTCTGCTAGTTCACACCCGATGCCCCCCTTTTAAGCTCAGGTTTTTACTGGGGCTTGAAGTGGCCTGGATCGAGGCCAGGACATCATGGCATGTCTTCTGGTCCTGGGGGTAGGGTACACACAGGAGTCCCAGTAAGTCCGGAGCCATCACTGAGAACAGGAGCCCCATGAGAACCAGAACACGGCGGGCCAGGAGGTAAGCACGCATGTGACACTTTGTGGTGAGGTAGCAGTGGCACCACCTAGAGCTTTCAGAGAAGGAGAGAAGCTAACAGAGCAGAACAAGAGTGGAGAGTTGCATTAGCTACCCAGGATGCTTTCCTTTCCCACTAGAAGACCTCAGTTGTGCCCAAGACCTCTCCGAGCAGTGGGATGTTTATAAAATCGCAGACTCTGCTCCCTACCATCCTATCCACCCCCTTTCCTTAATCATCTCATTGAATTCATATGTGTCAATATTTTTACTTTGGGCGGGGGAGAGCTGTTGAAACCAGAACCTATAAGTCAGCCAGTCAAAGCAAAATAGCATAGCCATGCACAGAATTTGAGTCTTCTTGGACAGACAGTCTATACTCAAAGAAAATAATCTTTTGCTTAAATTGTCAAAATTGGCTCTTCTGGCTCTAAATATATTAAATTTTGACCTTCCAAATTGCTCTGGCTCTATTGACCCAGGGGAGTTGTTCTCTGCTGCCAAATAAGAAGTGGGAAATAAACACCATCTCAAGAATGAAACGTTGGCACCCTCTCACCGGGAACCCAAGTGTCACGGCCTAACCCTTACCACTAGATTTTGTCCAGAAATCTGGGTAAAAGAACCAGCCAAAACTGTTTTATCAATCAGCTATTTATTTCTGTGGACATTACTTTAGAGATTTTATCCTATCCAAATAACACTGAAGGTAATCATGTAATCAGAATCAAATTAAATGCCAACAAACCCCGTCACACCTCCCATACATTTGTCACCCTAATAGCCTGCCTAAGCCTGTGCTCTCCAGCATGGCGGCGAAGAAGAGGTTCTGTAAACACTTCATCCTTATCTATTGTGGTCTGCTTTGTACAGATAAAATCAGTGGCCAAGAACCAGATATTTCACTGGTGGCCCCAGCTCTATCACAAATAACCCAGTGAGGATCAGGGAAAACCAGACCAAGGATGACTCAGTAAAATCCATTGTCTATGGGAGAGACATCAGAATAGGTCCAAATGGCAGTAACATTTGTGTAGAAGGAGCATGGGTCTATAAAATGTTATCTCTGGAGCTAAGCTGTTCAAACAAAAAGATAAAATCTTGAAATAATGGTTAAATTGATGTAATCTACTGTGAAAGGTTCCAACCCTGTCTGTGATATCATCCAAGGCCAAGTTAAATCAGGCGCGGTGGGAATGATGCTATCTCTGCCTGGCTCTGTCTAGACAAACACAACCACCTAAAAAAAGCATTAGGGTCCAGGTCAGTTGTCGACCAGAGATAATCTCTAAAATCATGGAGGCAACAGCAAAGCTGTTTCTCTGCTCACCTTTCAGCAAGACAATAAATGTCAGAAGGCTGTGTGTGTAGCCCCTGGGGTTAAATTTCACATACCTGATAAATTCAGGTAAATAAAGGTAACTGCTGGCATTCTGATTGGGCTTTAAAGACCGGAGATTAAGTTATTTTCCCTGGACAAACTGCAGACCCCAGAAATTATTATTTTGAAGATATAAAGAAAGAATTGATATAAAGGAAAGTGCTAGGTAATCAGATAACAACATAGGTACTGGAAAATAATTTAATATTTTCACTTCACCAAACTCTCCATATTGGATTTCACTTGCCCCCTTGACTCATGCGGTTTTTGGAGTTAACACAGTTATCAGAATCACTCAACTGTCATAATAGTTAATCTTGCACCATTATCCAGGTTAACTAGCGGTGTTGGTTTGGTGTGCGACCCTTTAGAAATAGTTAACAATGGAGTGGAAATCAAAATCACAACTGAAAAATGTCTGAGAGAGTTCTCTATTTTCCTCAAGAATATTTACATAATGGACCCCTGGGAGGCTCAGCAGTTGAACTTCTGCCTTTGGCTCAGGATGTGATCCCAAGTTGGGGGATTAAGTCCCACATCAGGCTCCCTGAGAGGAGCCTGCTTCTCCCTCTGCCTGTGTCTCTGCCTCTCTCTGTGTGTCTCTCATGAATACATAAATAAAATCTTTAAAAAAAAAAAAGCCTATGTCTTTATAAAAAAAAATTACATAAAATGACCTATCTTCTGAAATAAAAAGCCTATTTTTGAAATAAAAAGATTAAAATTTTATTTTAAAAATCTAGCACCTTAAAATGATACAAAATTAATTTCTTTAAAGAAAACTCTTTTAAGATTTATTTACTGATTTATTTATTGATTTATTGATTTGAGGGGGGCACGCACAAGTGGAGGGAGGGACAGAGGGAGAAGGCGCGAGAAGCTTAAAGCAGAATGCCCACTGAGCATGGAGCTCAACATGGGGCTTAATCTCACAACCCAGGACCTCATGACCTGAGCCAAAATCAAGAGCTGGATGCTTAACTGACTGAGCCACTCAGGTGGCCCAAAATGATACAGAATAATTTCTAAAGACACTGTCAATATTTTTAAAAATATTAAAACTAGTGAAAGTAGTAAAAAAAAAAAAAAAAAAAAGCATCCACATTGGATGCCTGTAAAGACAATTAAATAAAGCTCAGAGAACACATTTGAGCTTTAAGGTAAAGTATAGGATCCTAGTCTCTGGTACCTCCCTCGTTTCTTACTCCCTTCCATGAAAGACACTTAAAGCACCTCCTAATAGCCAAGGTTAGACAAATTATAATCCACTTTATACTGTTTATTTTAAAAAGCAAACAAATAGGCTAATACATACTTAGGGACTTTATCACACAAATATAAGAAACATCCATGACCTGAGGTGGTAACGCACGCCTCATAACTTCTCTCCTTCCAGAGGAGCCCAGGATTCATTTCTGCAGGATGCATGCTTCTGCTCCCATCTCAGCCCAAGAGAAAGTTTAAGCACCTTTCTCAACACTGTGTCTAACAACCAGCTGCTTTTTGGCCTCCTGGCTCCACTGGGAATTGGCTTAAAGGCAGAGATGTGCTGCTCAGTCTGGGTGATATGGATTAAAAAAAAAAAAAAAAAAAGTAAAAGCAAACTTTTAGGACACTGACACTTACCCTGTGAACCATTTCTTGTGTAAACTGCCTCACACCTATGGGGCGAATGGCCACAAACAATCTTGCCGCTCACTTTTATGGGAAACTGCATTTCCTGAGTCACTTCTGAAGCGTCCCCACTCACAAAGGAGGGTGGCAAGGCCTCTCCTAAACTTTAATTTGCACATCGAAGATGTTTGTCACTTGAGCATGCTTAATGCCACCAACCTCACTTCTAGAGAGCAACGTCCATGACATTTTGGCTTTAGCCCTGACAACCCTGAACCCCACGTCCCTTCACTAACATTATCCTTGCACTGAATGACCAATGCCTCTCCTGTCTCTGTACAAGCTTTCCCAGTCACACCCGCCACCTCCCTGCCGCACTCCAAAGATGGCAGACGGCCAGCTCCTCTTGGGTGACCTTAACCCCAGCAGATGTGCAGCACTGGTAGGTCAAAAGGACCAAAGCTGCCTTCTGTAAGCTACCAACTGGCACCTCCATTCATCCCCAACTCCACCTTTGAATGGTTTGAGGAGGGTACAAGAGAAGGGGGGGAACGAAGCCATCTTAAAGCCTGGCCAGGGAGACGGCCTCTCCATTCTTTCATGCATGTGAGTTCTGAGGTGTGATGCTCCCTCCGAGACATGAGGTCTGTGGGAGTTGACAGACAGTCAGTGTGGGAATGAGAAGGGTTTCGAGACCAGCCTCAGCGTAGTTGTCCTACAGTGACTTCACACAGAGCCAAAGCATTGCCTTCCCTGACTCCACAACAGATGGCCCTTCTCTCAGCCACGCTTGAAACTTCATCCTCCCCCTCCTTCCCTGAACATCCCTCCAGATCTCCACAACCAGATGAAACGCTCCCTCTGCGTGGCCTCTGTTGCACTGTTGCCTTTCGTATTGCTCATGATATTTTAAATGTTTAATTTGCATTATAAACATGTGTGATTGTTTAATATCCCTATTAGATGGTAATAAAGAAAGAGGGTTTTTTTTATTGTTTTTGGGTTGTTGTTTTTTTTTTTACCTCCACAGCACCCAATGCTATGGCCTGATCTGATAGGAACCCAGTAAGTACTTGTTATAGGGAACAGAGACAATGCACTTGGTCTGCCAGCATCACTGGTATGTTGCCAAGATTAATGTTTCTGCCTCTCACTCTAAAATATCTGGAAGCCTCAAAAAGGGATCTCCTAATAGAACCCAGTGAAAAAAATTCTAAGTCAGGATTCAATTTGAGCTTTTATGCATGTTTTTTCCTAAAGGAAGGATTATTTAGATCAAAAACCCAGTGCTTAATGACTTCCTTATGTATGTAGGTCACTAGATGTGGGCAGAAATGTGTAATATGATAAGGCAATATTTAAATCGTTAATAACAATTAACCATGATAGAACAGAGTGAGTTTCTTTTTCTGCCACTGACATGTGCACGCTGTCCCTCTAGAGGGTGATTATGTACCATGCCATTGAAATTCCACTTGCCCCACCTCAAAAATTAAGTGTTTTATGATATGGAGGCTGCTCACCAACCCGAAGTATCTTAAATTTCTCCCTCTTTCTTATCGTAAGAATTGCTCTGTCATTTTCAACAGACTTTTGATCCAGGGACTCGTCCGGCCCAGCACTGCAGACAGGTGCAGCCAGCAAGCTCGCCAAATGGCAGGAGCCAGATCCTGGAAATTCGAGTTAGAGAATGACACACAAACCCATCATACCCGGGCTGACTGCAGTTCCCGGAACCACTGAGTTGCCAAAATAGGTCATCTTGCATTCATTCTCCAGCTTAACGAGTGAGGGCTTTGGTTTGTGATCCTTTAGTTAGCACTAAGAGGCAAAACCGAGGGGCGCCTGGGTGGCTCAGGTGGTTAAGCATCTGCCTTCAGCTCAGGTCATGACCCCAGGGTCAAGCCCCACATCAGCTCCCTGCTCAGAGGGGAGTCTGCTTCTCCCTCTCCCTCTGCCCATCCTCCCCCTGCCCCTTGTTCATGCTTGCTCTGTCACTCTCTCAAATAAATAAATAAGATCTTAAAAAAAAAAAAAAAAGAGGCAAAACCGAAATCACAAATGAAAAATGTCAGAGAGAGTTACCTGTTTTCTCCAGAAACAAAGAGCTGTGGGCACTTCAGTGAGTGATTCCAGCTGCCCCAGACGGAGTATGATGGTGCTTCCATGACTGCCCCAGATGACACGGGCCATAGTTCAAAGCATACTAGGTCTGCATTCAAATCCCTCTCGAGCACACTGACTGTATAAGGATATGGATATTTATGTTTTTAGTTAAGTAGTATATGAACACGGGCTCATTTTAAGCAGCTCAAACAACAAGGAATAATATTAGGAAAGACTAAGTCCCTTATTCCCACTGATCTCATATTCCTCTCCAGAGACATAGTCCCAGTAGAACTTTTTTTTTAAGGGAGGGAGAGAGAGAGAATCTTAAGCAGGCTCCACACCCAGGGCTCGATCTCATGACCCTGAGATCACGACCTGAGCCAAAATCAAGAGTCAGAGCTTAACTGACCGAGACACCCAAGTGACCTTCCTAGTGGAACCTTTGGTACGTGCCCATCCAGGTCTTCTTCCTGTGTGGGTATGTATACACATTTATATGACCATTAAATATATATATATATATTTTATATATATATATATAAAATATCAAACTGATCATGTATCTATTGTAGCTATCAAATCATTTTGTAAATACTCCTCTGATTTACTATAACTCACCAACAACATGCTGTATGTAGCATTCCCTGTGTGCAGGAACTATGCGTGTTTCCCGTATTTATGTATTCCCTTAGTAAGTTATTTAATCTCTGAGCTTCAATTCGGGTCTCTTCTTTGTAAAGTGAGGATATTACATGACACCCCTTCCCAGGATTATTTTTAAGATGTAAGAAAGAAGCCATATTCAAGGCAGAGATTCACAGATTCCCTCCTGGTGAGCACAGCCTGAAATCCTCACCTTTAGCTGTTGTTTATATATTTCTTTTCTTTTCTTTTCTTTTTACATATTTCTTTTCCGTCTTCAACCCCACGGGCAAATATTTTCCTTGAAGGCGGGTTCTGTGCCCTTTTAGTGCTGTGTCACCAGTGCCTGGACCAGGGCTGGCGGATAGTATGAGCACAGTAAATGCTCGCTAGTCGGCTGGCTCGCCAGCTTCTCAGCCGTACTCACCTGTACTGGTCCTGCCCCAAACTGCCAGCTGAGCAGCTGAGCAGGAATCACCAGGTGATGGAGGTTTGCTAGCCTACTGACATATGTGGATGTGGTCAGGCCCGGGGTTGCCTATTAGAAAAGAGTACCTGGCCAAGGGCAGAGGCAGATGGAGCAGGTCAGGGAAACGTACTACGACGTGCCAGAGAGATGGGGCATGAGCAGAAAGGTGGTGTCGGAACTGGGGCTGAAAGAGGATGCCTACCAGTGAGACTCTAGATGAGTCGGCTGATTGTCTTCCACCTCCTGGGTGGGAAAGGCCTAGGCCACAGATACAGGCTGGGTCAAACGCAGAAGCACTCTGCCAGGGAGCTCCAGCTCTCGTTTTCAGGAGGCAGCACCTAGTCTCAGGGGTAGCAGGAGAGCTGCCCGCGCAGGGAGTCTGCAATCCTACACGCCAGGGCTGAAAGGGGTATTGGCAATATCTAGTTCTATTAAAATGCAAGTTCCTAGACCCCACCCACAGAAGTTCCGAATTCTGATTCTGTAGGCTCAGGGACGTGGTCCAAACTCTTAGATATGTAGATGAAGAAAAGATCCAAGCAGTGTGCACGCACTAGAGCGGAGCCAGCGCATCTGACATAGGGAGAGAATCCAGAGGGTTGCTCGGCAAGAGGGCCTGGGAGGCAGCAGGAAGCCAGGAATGCTGTGTTTCATTCACTCGCTCCAGTGCAAGGCAGCAGAGCACCCAGCAGGGCAAGGGTTCTCCAAGTCTGGACCCTAGACCTGCAGCATCAGGACCCCCTGGAACTTGTTGAAAAAGCAAAGCCTTACACCCCACCCCAGATCTACTGAATCACAGATTCTAAAACTGGGATCCTGCAAGCTGGTTTAAGAGACTCCCGGTGATTCTCATGCACAATCAGTGTTGGAGACCCTTGCCACAGGGGGTAGTCAGGTAACCACTTGTATTGCCTCTTGGAAAAGCTCAACTGGCTTCTGGACACGGGTGTACCTAATGTTCTGGAAACTCACTGGAAACCTCACTGCCAGGAGACTGTCAAGGTCACACCCAGGAGAATCTGAGAAAAGTGGAGTCATTTCTATCCAGCGGGACTGATCGGTTCCAACAATGTCCAGAAATCCATTACGTACCAGGACTCGATGATACAGTGTCCACTCCAGCTGAGCTGCCACCGATGGGACCTGCTGTGGGACACAACTGCCGTCATCGTCATCCCCATGATCTCCACCACCCTCCTCATTGTCAACATTTACATAATGCGCCCTGTGTGTTTAGCACGGTTATTAGAACTTCACAAACACAAATCATACAGTTGGTGCTTATTTGTATTCTCCCATTTTATAGATCAGAAAACTGAGGCAAAGAGAGATTAAGTGACCTGCCGATAATCCCACCGCTCCGAAGAGTTGAAGCAGGGTTTTAAACCTGAGTACGTGGCCTCCTGAACCTCCACTCCTTAACCCTGGGCAAGCCAGGCAGCCTGTCAGTGGTGGTGGCCAAGAGCACTCATTTGGAGACAGGTCACCTGGATTTGGACTCTGGCTCTGCCACTTACTAGTAGCCAGTTGTCTATTAACTGGTCTCCTGGCTTCTATTCTCACCCTCTCCTGAAAATCTATTCTAAAATAATTATCTTTCATATGGAAATATGTTTCCATCACTATCCTCTTTAAAATTCTTCCCTTTTTTCCCTTCCTGTATAATAAAATCTAAGCATTCTATGCCACTTACAAAGAAGTTTCAATGTACTCATCTCACTTCATCTTCGACCGTTCTTCGCTCGTCCACTGAGCCATGGTCATGCCGAAGAGCTTACTGCTCCCTGATTAAATCAGCCTGTATTTCCTTGACTGGAATTTCCTACCACGCAACCTCTCCCTCACTTGGAAAATTGCTACTTTCAGTTTTGGCTAACCACTGCTTTCTTTGAGGAAGTCTTCCCTGGGGACCCCCTTTACAAGCGTAAGGCGTCCTTTTCTTTCTGCTTCCATTGGCAAAATCTACATTATCATGGCTTTTTTTTTTAATTATTTTTTTAAGATTTATTTATTTATTTGAGAGGGGTGGGAGTGGAGGGAGAGAACCTTCAAGCAGGCTCCTGGCTGAGCGTAGAGCCCAACGTGGGACTTGATGTCACAACCCATGAGATCATGACTTGAGCTGAAACCAAGAGTCGGACGCTCAACTAACTGAGTCACGCAGGCGCCCTTATTGTGTCTCTTATATTGTGTTGGAATTGCCTGCATGTGTCTCCTGTAGCCTGTGAATTTGGGGAGCAGAAACCGACATTTCATCTCTGCCATAGCCCCAGTGCGTATTATAGCTGTAAATAAATATTGATTGAATAAACGGAGGGAGAAAATAGGGGACAGGTGAGCCCTTCACTCCAGAGAAGGCAAGAGACAAAGTTCAAAAACAACTAGAGAGGGAACTGAAGTAACAACGAAGTGCTAATAGTTGGCATGAGATAATGCTCCAAGAATCCGACGTGTAAACACTGCAGCACCCTAAGCACACAGCTGAACGTGATATGCATCATTTCCTGACATGACATCAGTGAGATATCTTCTACTGGGCATCCAGTCCTAGGAGTCATTTACTGAAAAATGTCTCTACCTATCCTAAGATTTCTTGGTACTCTCTGTGACACAGATTTCTGAAAGTCCCAATAGGATTCTTTCCTCCATGGCTCTTGACAGGGCTTCTTCTGGTGGAGACTTAGTTCAAAGCTTCACGGCCAAGAGGAACCCCTCCCGCCCCGGGGATGACCACCCTCAAAGGCCACATGAGAGCAATGGCTGGAGTAAAAGAAAAGATCTGAAACTGTCTGAAGACATGAAAAGCCCGGACTTAAGACCTTAAACCATCAAACATCATGTCTTAATAAACCAAAAAAAAAAAAAAAAAGACTTTCTTTTAAATCTAGATTTTCCTTTTGTTAAGAATAAAATGAAACTACCCAAAACATACCTGAAGTTTCATTATAGTGGTTTACATAGTTTCATGGTGCATCTAAGAGTGCTTTAGGTCAATCTGCTTGTCCGGGCACCTGGGTGGCTCAGTGATTGAGCGTCAGCCTTGGGCTCAGAGTGTGATCCTGGGGTCTTAGGATCCAGTCCTGCATCAGGCTTCCTGCGTGGAGCCTGTTTCTCTCTCTGCCTATGTCTCTGCTTCTTTCTCTGTGTGCCTCTCATGAATAAATAAATAAAATCAAAAAAAAAAAAAAAGTCAGTCTTCCTGTCACTGATTTTGATACATTAATATGCCACTAGTATTTATAGATTCTAAAAGAATTTTTCATAATCTATACAATGTCATAATATATATAATAAAAGCAAACCCTAATGGCATACCCCTTTAATAAAAACCTTCCACATTAAAAAGCATCCCTAGTCTTTGAAAAGGCCTCTTTGAAAAGTAACAGCCAGCTCAAAACTGTTTCTGGGGTAAAATTCTCCAGATTTTGGTTTTCTTTCTTTTTTTTTTTTCCTAAGATTTTATTTATTTATTCATGAGAGACACAGAAAGAGAGAGAGAGAGAGAGGCATAGACATGGGTAGAGGGAAAAGCAGGCTCCATGCGGGGAGCCTGATGTGGGATTCAATCCCAGTTCTCCACACCCTGGGCTGAAGATGGCACTAAATCACTGAACCACCAGGGCTGCCCAAGATTTGGGTTTTCAATTACTGTTTAAAGTCTGCCAGATGATAATGGAGAAAAACATTCCCGAACGAATGATCTAGGACCTTTGGGCCCATTGCTGGAAAGTCTAAAAGAGGCAAACTATTAAAATGTAGCACAACCATAATTCTAACTGTAACATAAAACACCATATCCTTACAGTTTGAAAGCAGCAAGGGTATCAAGAAACACAGTGCACTCCAGCTCTCTGTTGTCCTTTTGAGGACACATGACCCCTGCTCTTCGTGGGCTTACACTTTGTTTAGTGATTAGTACACACACACACACACACACACACACACACACACACACAATTAGAAGGCAGCCTATTCTACATATAATAGAATTGGTACAAACAAAAAAAAATGCTTCAATGCTTCCCCCTAGATATGCAAGTGGCTCACCCCCTCACTTCCTTCGAGTCTTTACTTAAAAACCACCTTCTCCATGGGAGCTTCCCTACCTACCTTATCTAAAATTTCAACCCTTTCCACCCCCTAAAGTATCATAATCTATGCTCTAGATATTCTCTTTAGTACTTATCACTATCCAAGCTTTATTTTAATTATTTACCTTATTCAATGTTCCTTCCACTAGAATGTAAACTCTCTACAAAGCGGGGAATTTGATCTGTTTTGTTTACAACTTGATTCCCAGCATCTAGAACAGTGCCTGGCACAGAGTACATACTCAGTAAATATTTGTTGAATAAATAAATAAGTTGTATGGAGGAGAAAGCGGTTGATGAATGGGCTATTATTAAAATATCAAATTGACAAAATTTACATGAAAGAATCAAGGTCATGAATTTGGGCAGATGATTTGGAGACAATTGGGGAGAACTTGGAATGTCCTGCCAAGGTCTCATAAATAAAAAGCTTCTGGGAAAATTTGAGGGGTCATCTGGTCTACTTCTGTCATTTCTAGGCAGCCCTATCCATAAGTCATCCCAGACAAACCAAGCTATTCAGCTTTCTATTTACACAAGGTTCATTGCATATTCCTTAGAGGCTGGGGCAAACATCACAGAGCTCAAATTTACGGCCTGGTTGTTCCATTTTCAACCTCAGAGGGGGATATTTATGTCTTTGCAAAGCTAAGCCACTGAATTCCCTCTCAATGTTTCAAGAGATTTGCCTGGCTATATCCTCCATTCACTCTAACGGAAAAACTGGAAAGGAAAGGGTAGTTTCATGTGAACATGAATTTTTTTTTTTTTCCAACCTGAAGTCCCTGGAACCTACAGGGGGCCCCTGGCTCATTGGCATTTACCACTATGGTTGCACTTAGCAACAGAGAAACTGCTAAGCAGTTGAAGCCTTGGGTGACCCTCGTATTTGTTACCTGTTTGTGTACCCCAGGCAGGGTCCTAAACTCTACCCGCATCCATTTACAACACTTCTCACCCATCTAAATGAGAAGAAAGGGTAGACGAAGACATGAAACATGATAGACACTGATTTTTCTCTGTGAAAGGAAAGCAGCCATGTAGCTTGCTTGCACACCACACTCCACTCTGCCGCTTGTGTAGACAGGCCATTCATAGGTGCGGGTGTCCATTGGCAATATAAGTCCTAACCTGCTTCCCAACGGGGAGCATGTGATATCATAAAGAAAGGTAAACAAAGGCAAAGTGACCGAGAAAGAAATGGAGGATGGAGCAGGAACAAGGAGGCTTCGAGTCAACCACAAGCTGCACAAAGTAGGCATTCAATATCTCCTAGCTGAATTAAATCATCTGCTGAAAGCTGAACTTGTTTTTAAGGAACATTTACTCCCACTTAGTTGGTTGAAATGGGTCTTAACATATCTGACAATAAGCTATTGCACCAACTAGCAAAAACACACGCCTGGATGAGATGGAAAAACAACCCTAATTAACATTCGAAATTCTTCAGTGAAATATTCAACAAACTGTAATAAATACAATGCAAATAATTCAAATACCTACAAGCGTAGTACCCCCCTTCTTTGACCCCTTCTTTTAAATCAGACAGGGAAATAAGAACTTTGTATTTCTTAAAATTATTTTTCCTGCACTTTTCACTCCATATCCAATATTTAGTATTTGCTTTTCCAATGTAAATATTACACAGCTCATATTGATCTTAGGCCAGGAAATGCATGGGTAGTATTCACCAATTGGGAGGAAAAAAACCCTGAAAACATCAATAGACATGAAATAGTGTAACACTGTCACCGAGCTTCTGTTTTGTGGTGAGTCTATGCTCTGGGTTTCCCTGTATGGCTTCACAGGTGACGGCACTATTCACCAACTGTCCCATAGCTCCCATTTTAAAGATAAGCTTGTCAGTAAAGTGGTGGTATGTATATAACCTACAGTGCCTTTTCCTATTTTGAAGAAGTGACTTGTGTCTCTGGAATTTGAAGTACTGATTTAAAACAAAGGAAGGATTTAAAATAAAGAAAATATTTCACCCTTCTTTTACTTTTGTCTTTCAATATGTTCTTATTAATCGGTTTGCCATTGTACTCTGTCTACACAGTCAAAAGACACAGGTTTTATTGACAAATACTGAAAAATGATCATTTTCATGGGTCTGTAATTTCTAACTTGATAGTGTTAAGACTTTTCTGGAAGGGGAAGGGAGAAAATGAATATTTATTGAACAGCTTCTCTGTGCCTTCTTTTTTGTGTGTTGGATGTTTTATATGTCAACTCATTTCAGTGTAGGTATGATATCCTTATTTTACCTCTTAGGAAACTGAGACTGAGTAACTGGCCCATGGTCACACTGCTAGAAATAGCAGAGCCAGAATCAAATCCAGGTCTGTCAGATTCCAAGGCCTGGGCTCTTGTCCAGGAGGGGACAGGAGACAGGACTATGCATCAATTAGAAGGAGCCTCAGAGATTGCCCAATCTAATCCAGCAAACCCTCCCTCCTCCTCCATTTGCTTACAACTCTGCCAAATACATACATTTCACAGAGCAGGGCACGGAAAGTCAGATCACGTGAATCCTCTGCCAATCCACAAGGTATGCAAATGGTGAATGTGCTCATGCAAAGTGATATTTAATAATTTTAAAGATGTAAAATCATTTATTTTTACACTCCCCCAGCTCATCTTTTTTAAGTCAACTTCACTGAAGTAGAATTCATCTTCAAAAAATTTCACCCATTTAAGGTACACAAATCAACTAGTTTTGACAGATGTATATGTTCCTGAAACCATCTTGACAATCAAGATGTAAAACATTTCCACCCGCCCCAAAAGTTTCCTTGAGTTCTTCTACTCTCCCCTGTACTCACAACCCAAAGCAAAAAACTAATCTGCTTTGGTCACTTCTGATCAGTTTCTACTTCCTAGATTTTTATATATTTGGATTCACATAGTATGTTCTCTCTCGTGTCTGAATTCTTTCCCTTACATAATGGTTTTGACATTCATCCATGTTGTTCTGGGTATTAGTAATTCAATTAGTAATCCGTTCCTTTGTATTGCTGGGTAGTAAGTACTTAATTAGTGTATGGATGTACCACGTTTTGTTTTTCCATTACCTGTTGATAGACATTTGGGTGATTTCCATTTTTCTTGGATACACACTTCACAGTGGGGTGGCTAAGCCATATATTAGGTGTATGTTTAACCTTTTTAGAAACTGTCAGTCTTCCAAAGTAGTTACACTCTTTCACAATCCCCCCAGCAATGTCATGTTCCAGTTTCTCCACATCCTCCCAACACTTAGTCAAAATGCCCAGTCTTTTAAATTTCAGCCATTCTGGTAGGTATATTGTGGTTTTCGTTTGCATTTCCCCAGTGACTAATGATGTTGAACATCCTCTCATGTGCTTAATAGACATCATAATATAGTCCTTTGTGAAGTACCTGTTCAATTCTTTTACTCATTTTTTTATAGAGTTGTGTGCCTATCATTGTATTTAGATGTTCTCTGTATGTTCCATACATGAATTCTTTGTAAGATAGATGTTATGGTAGCTTTCAAGCTATGCCCATGAATTCTTGGGTATTCCTTCTTTCACGAGGTGAAACTTAGTTCAACTCCCCTGAATATGGGCTGGATTTGGGGGTCTCACTTCTAATGAATAGAATATTACAGGAGATCTCTCTTAAGAGAGTAGGTCATAGAGGATCCCTGGGTGGCTCAGCGGTTTAGCGCCTGCCTTCAGCCCAGTGTGTGACCCTGGAGTCCCAGGATTGAGTCCCACATTGGGCTTCCTGAATGGAGCCTGCTTCTCCCTCTCTCTCTCTCTCTCTCTCCCTCATGAATAAATAAATAAAATCTTTTTTTAAAAAAAAGAGAGAGAGTAGGTCATAAAAAGACTGTTGTTTCCAGTACACTCTGTCACGGCCTCTCCCAAGCTACTCACTTGAGGAAAACCCAACTGCCATACCATGAAGACAGCCAGGGAGCCTATGGAAAAGCTCATGTGACTAGGGACTGAGATATGCTAGTGGACAGGCTTGGAAGTGACTCCTCCCCCAGCCAAGCCTTGAGATGACTACACCCCCAACCACCAGCTTACCTGCAACATTTCAGGTTCTTGGTTTTTGTGTGACATAATAAATGTTTGTTGTTTAAAGTTGTTAAGTTTGGGGTTGATTTGTTATGTGGCAATAGATAACTAACATATATGCATTGTAAAAAATGTTCTTCCATTCTATGGCTTGTCTTTTCATTTTCCCAAGGGTGCCATTTGAAAAGCAAAGGCTTTTAATTGAATATTCCAATTTATTGTTTATTTTTTTTCTTTAATAGCCAAGATTTTTGTGCCTATCTAAGGACCTTGGGCAGCCTGGGAGGCTCAGCGGTTTAGCGCTGCCTTCCGCCCAGGATGTGATCCTGGAGACCCGGAATAGAGTTCCATTTCAGGCTCCCTGCATAGAGCCTACTTCTCCCTCAGCCTGTGTCTCTGTCTCTGTCTCTGTCTCTGTCTCTCTCTTTCTCTCTCTGTCTCTCATGAATAAATAAATAAAATCTTTTTAAAAAAAATTTTTAAGAAACTATCAAGGACCTTTCCCAAGGACAAAAGATTTTTTGCCTGTTTTCTTCTAGAATTTTTATCATTTTTGTTCTTAGGTTTAAGAACCATTTTGTATAGGGTGTGAGGTAAGGATCAAGTTAATTTTTTTCTTACAAATATGCAATTTCCCTCTACAAGTACATAATTTTGGTCATTTCAGGTTATTTGCATTCGTATACATTTTAGAATGAGCTTTGCAATTTCTAACAAAATAAGCTCCTGAGATTTTGATTGAGAATCCATTGAGGGGGATCCCTGGGTGGCCTAGCAGTTTAGTGCCTGCCTTTGGCCCAGGGCGTGATCCTAGAGTCCTGAGACCGAGTCCCACATCAGGCTCTCTGCATGGAGCCTGCTTCTTCCTCTGCCTATGTCTCTGCCTCTCTCTCTCTCTCTCTCTTTCTCTCTCTCTCTCATGAATAGATAAATAAAATCTTAAAAAAAAAGAGAGAATCCATTGAATCTGTGGATCAATCTAGGGAGAACTGAACATAACAATTCTTCATCTTGGCTGTATATTTTTTATAATATTATTGAATTTGGGGAATATTACTAGCATGGAACATCAGCCTTAAAGGAAATTTCCTATTGTGTTCCCAAATTTAGTTTCCAAATTTAGTTTCCCAATTTAGTTTCACAAATGTAAGATTCAAGTCTAAACTCCACAACTTGGGTATGCCTCGGTTTCCTAATCAATAAAGTGGAAAAGCAGTATACTTACCTCTGGAGGATTGCAACTGGAAGGATAGTGTAGGAGAGAAGATTTCAAGAACTAAAGTCCTATTTGACACTAAGAATTTTTGCAGGATAAATGTATCCCTAGAACAATTTTGGAAAAGAATTCTCTAAGAATGCATCTTAACTAGTAGATTTGTTTTGTTTTGATTTCATTTTCTGCTGATCTACAAATGGGTTATGCAAGCAGCTAATAATTTGTACAAACTTGATAAGAAACTGGCTTCGTTTCATTCACTATTCAACAAATATTTACTATGTACCAGGCCTGAATTAGGCAGTGGATAGGAAGTGTGTGTGTGTGTGTGTGTGTGTGTGTGTGTGTGTGTGTGTTCTTGGTGTGCATAACATACCTACAATTATGCATTTGTTTATCTGCATCTCCATGTAAATGTAGATGAAACTACTACAGTTGCTCTTGTCCTTCTCCCTGTTATCTATTTGAGCTAAGACAAAAACTTTGTATCACTGATTATTTCAACCAGTTCTCAGTTTATTTTGTCCCTGATATTGTTGCATGAACATAATTTCTCTGGCCTTTGCCCTGAAGTTTGAAGAAGGAGGAGATGGAAACTGAAGTTAGAGGTAATGCCAGCCGGAGGATCTCACCCTATTACAGAGCTGAGGCTACAGGCATCCCGCATTACAGGGGAAATACAACAGGCAACAAATATCTACTATGTGCTTTTTGGGTGCCTGGACTTGAATATATTGGAGGCCCTTCGTGTCCATATTGTCACAACTTAAACTGCATGGTTTACCTTTAATAACTTAAGAAGCCCGCAAGGATGCAGGGGGAGTTGCAAGGAGGTTCCTGCGATCTTCCAGGCAACTGAAGTCCGGACCAGTGGTAAGAACAGAAATGGAGAGCACTGAATCGATGTGGGGAATATCACAGTGGCTGATGGATTAGATGTGGGTTTGAGAGAGAATGATGCCCAAGTCGCTGCAACTGCTACATGATCAATTTGTCTTATTCGTGTTGAATTTAAAGTGCTTTTGAGACCATCGAGTGGAGGTATAAAAACACATGTGTCCTAGGAGTCAAAGGAGAGACCTAAACTAGAGATTTAAATTTTCAAGCCACAGCCACGTAGATGAAAATTCAGGCTTGGTCATGAGAGCTTGCTGAAGGAAAAAGAAGAGCAACAAGCAGGGCCCAGGACTGAGCCTTTAGGAATTCTAACATTTAATGGCCACGCGAAGAACATGAACCTAAGAGGAAATTAAGGAAGAACAGACAGAAAATTAGTTGGGAAACCAGTAGAGAATGGAAGCCAGAAGAAGGTTTCTAGAAGATGGGGAGGGAAGGGGTGAGAGTGGTCTTTAGTGTTAAATGCTGCTGAAAAGTCAGGTAAAATAAGAACTGGATTGGCAAACTATTTGATGATAGAATGATATAGTTTCCAGCTAAGGAAAATCTTATTAGTGAAAGAGAGAGAGAGGGAGTAAAAGGGGAAGGGAAGAAGGAAGGAAGGAAAGAAGAAAGAAAGAAAGAAAGAAAGAAAGAAAGAAAGAAAGAAAGAAAGAAAGAAAGAAAGAAGGAAAGAAAGGAGGGAGAGAGAAAAGGAGATGATTTCTTCACACAAAAAGAAAAAAATAGAGGCATGATTGATTCTTGGCACTTGCTACCTATGGATCAGAGATTCCTAGTTTCAGATTCCTCTTCTCATTATCTTCTTTGGCTAGCAAGCAGAAAATAACTTTCTTCACCCTTTGACAGATTAGAATTATGTCAGTGCTGTCTCTTGAGAAGAGTTCTAGATGTGAGATTGTCTAGCTTACGACGAAAAAAAAATACAACCTCTCACCACTCAGACCAACATACTCCAGAAGGAAATGTCAGGCTGAGTGAGCGTCTTCACTCCCCATAAGATCCAGTTCATGACATCTCTATATAGCCTGAAGCTCCTAAGCCAGTTAGCAATCAGTAACCCAACGCCTTGATTTCATAACCATCATTTAGACAACTGAGAATTGGTGACGTGTGCAGACATTCCTCTGTTCTCGGGGGTAAATCAGCTTTGAAACAGAGAGAGGAGCATATCCAAGCAAATGAAAACAGAGGCTATTGCCACAATATACGGTTTTTCCAAAGTTTCTTTTTGACATGAGAATTTTTTTTTTTTTTTTTTTGGAGATTCTCAGCAGAAAGACTTTGAGACTAGAAGTCAAGACACCTGAACTTAGTTTTGTTAAATACACCAACTTGCTCTATGATGTGGGTGAGTCATTTCACCATGCTGAGCTTTGTTTCCCCATCTTTAAATTTTAAAAATGTCTGCCCTATGTTTTGCTGTTGTCATCGTGACCAAAGGCCATGCGCATAAATGTTCCTTAAAAACACCAAATGACATAAAAGTGCCATAAAGATATTTGCATTAAGGTTTTGAATGTATTAGGAGTATGACTTAAATTTCCCAAAATGGTTAAGACATTTTGACAATCTTAAGACATTAAGACAAACAATCAACAGAACATCCAAGAGTTTAAAACAGAGATTTCAAAACTATTTTATTTAGACATCATTATTCATATCCTATAATTTCCATGGTATTTTTAAAAATTCTACCCTGATGCTCTCTCAAAAACAAACAAATAAACCCGCAAGTAAATGTCTTACTTTGGCTTTACCTTAACACTTTAAAAAAAAAAAAAACCCACACTTTATCCAATGGTAAAACCCCACACCACCCATTTCAATTCTTACCCTCTCCATGAGAACTTTCCTGGCTTTAACTCCATAGCCACAGGGATCAGCTTGTGCTGTGCTCTTTTACCCTGGTCTCTATTTGTTCTAAGTTATGTGTATGTTTTGCCTCTCCAGGTTCAGCTATGATAACGAGAAACCGCACCAGGCAATCCAAAGTACCACCCATAGCTCTTTTACAGTTTCTCATAGGACTTAAGCATACCAGATATACATGTTTATTATTTTTAAAAGATTTTATTTATTTATTCATGAGAGACACAGAGAGAGAGAGAGGCAGAGACACAGGCAGAGGGAGAAGCAGGCTCCATGAAGGGAACCCAATGTGGGACTCGATCCCAGATCCTGGGATCACGACCTGAGCCAAAGGCAGATAGATGCTCAACCACTGAGCCACCCAGGCCCCCCAGATATACATGTTTATTAAATTCTTTTTTTTCTTTTTTTTTTACATGTTTATTAAATTCTTAAACCGAAATGGCTTCAGAAAGTGTGTGGGGTAAGGAACAAAAGACTCTGAAGTTATAAAACTCAGGTTCTAGCTCATTTCTTCCACTTACTAGCTGGTGACACTGAGTAACTCACTAAACATCCTGGAGCCTTCCTTATCTGTAAATGACAAAAGTTGGACTAAGTCCAGTCAGTCCCTTCAATGTTATGAATAGCAAGATTGTATTGATATATTCCTTCCAACAATCACCTTCAAAATCTCTCCCTAAAAACTACACACGACACCGCAGGTCTGTTTTCAGATCTAACTTCCAGTTACTCTCACCACTTACTACTATTACTACCGCTACCATTGCCACCACTAGTAGTAGCGCTTCTATTATTAACAGTGTTCATTGAGTAACTACTATGTGTCATGCCCTGAGCCAAGTGCTTTCCTTGTATTATCTCATTTCGTATTCACCTCTCTGAGGTAGTAAGCCAATCAAAACCTGTAGTGCAAGCTATAAAAACCAGTTTGGGCTCATTTAAGAGTATCAGGAAGCTCACAGGATTTCCAGAAGGGCTAGAGAACCACTTTTGAGATTCTATGGGCAGAAACATCACCGACAATCATCCCACTGTACTAGTTTCATGAGGCGGCCCCTGCTGCTCTGGAAAGTGGCTGGCGCAGCTGTCCTGTTGACACTCCTAACCCTGGACACTGAATGCCACCACTGGCACTTCCATCCCTGCCACCACTGCCGCCTCGGGAACTCAGTCCTTTTTCCATTATCCCAATGAGAAGTTCCTTCCGACCTGCAATGGTGGGGCAGGTGCCTGCACCCTAGATGCAAGGGAGGCTGAGAGGGCAAGTAGCTGACATGAGATTGTGAAAGCAGTCCTTAAAGAGACGAAGGAGAGTCTGCATGCTGCACAGCCAAAAAGCATGGCAAATGACCACTCTAAGTATCTCCCCTATTATAATCCCTATTTTTCAGATCAGGCAAGGTTAAGTAACTCGCCCCAGGTCATAGAGACGGCAAGTGGCCAAGTCAGTCTATCTAAGTCCAGTAATGCTCTGCTCCCTCAGTCTCCATAACTTCCAGTGAACTTCCAGACTTCAAGGACAAGTTAGTTTGGGCTGTAGATTTCACTTATCTTCATCCTCTTCACTATTGTTATCACCATTATCATAATATTTAAAGATAGAATCTACAATGTTGTGGCTCAATGACCCCATCTGCCCACGAACCTTCAACTCACTGGAATGTACCTGTTGATAACAATAGAGAGGAAGATGTATTTCAATTAAAACATTTTCAAAGTAGCTCCAGGGACAAGAAATGAAAATAGATAACTCCAGACCGGGGTAAAGACATAACTCCTAACTTGGGAGCCGAAGATCAGCTGCAGGCCAGTGCTGAAAACTAGTATTTTTAGCTCCTAAAGTACTCACTATTTTGCAAAAAAACTCGGTAACAACTTTCCAAATTGCAATCTGTTTTCTCTGCAGCTGTTTCCATTGTAATTATAAAAGAAGAAAGCTCCCAGCTTAGTTATCCCTCGAGTGGGATCCATATCAAGAAAGACTTGGTAGAAAAGCATCCTCTTCCCCCTCGCACACACCCTCAAAGGGCATCCTCCAGAGCATAAGAGACCTACCATGCAATCAGGTCCTGGTTACCTGCGGTATGGTAGGAGAGAGAGAAGGGCAGCATGGGTAAATTAAATCTATCCATTGTCCCCAAACCACACTTTATGTAACGGGCATCAGTTTCCTCCACTGCAAGCCCTGTTTCAGTACTTAAAATAAGAGACAAAATTTCCAGTTGGGGGTTGCTCTTCCTGCCCTCTTCCCAGTGCTGGCTGCCGGTCCTCTTCAGTAGTGGAGGTAATAAGCAGGTAAAGGGCCCAAAAGCTAGCACAATGGGGATGGCAGGGAGAACCCACTGGCAGAAAGAATCCACAGGAAACAGGAAGGCAGTTACTCATGTCTGAAGGAACCAAGGATCAAGCTACATTCTTGCTCTCAAAGCATGAATTCCTTCACATGACTCTATTCAAATATTGAGCTTTGATCAATTTCTAGAAATTATTTTCAGCCTCTAAAACCATATGTATGATCTGCTCCATCTCACTGGAGAAAGTGTGTGAAATATGTGTACTCACTTGCCCTTAGTCATCTGATTCTAATTTAAACACACTTCCCAGCTTCCTCCTCCAACCATAACTATTCATTGCACTGAACATAATAATTCGCCTAAAACAAGCAATAAAAGGAGCAGAGCTTCCTTCTGTGGCCAGGAACTTTCCCAAAGCCTAGGCCTGCCAACAATGACATGCCTTTCACTCTAGTGCCTTTACAACTGCTAATAAGGCCTCTTGGTCCCTTGGAACCACAGCCCTTAGAGACAGGAGGGCAAAAACAACAAAGAGGATAGACTCTCAGAGCAGTCATTTTGCTAACTGTCCCATACTGAAAACCCTCTACTCTTGGCAAGGAGAAGCCCACCAAGAGACTACTTAAAGGTCAGACACCAAGAGAACTTTGAGAGAAAATTCCATATCCTGAATGATTAAGAATTATTCTTTTTAAAGAAACAATAATGGTTTCACTTGTAGACACTTCAATTGGCAACCATGACAAAATTATTTTTGATAATCAATGGATTATTGATTATCTCAAAAGAGGAGGATTGGGGCACCCGGGTGGCTCAGTCAGTTAAGCATCTGCCTTCAACTTGGGTCATGATCCCAGGGTTCTGGGATCGAGTCCTACATCAGACTCCCTGCTCAGCAGGAAGCCTGCTTCTCCCTCTCCCTCTGCCCCTGTTCATGTTCTCTTTATCTCTGTGTCAAATAAATAAATTAATATTTTAAAAATATTTTTATACTAAAAAATAATATATTTTTTAAATATATTTTTAAGAGGAGGATTATTTGTAGGAATTTTGAAACAATGAAATAAATTTTGGAAAGGTCTATTGTTTCCATTCATAACTTTGATTGGCTTAATTTATTATACACATCCAAGGTTTAAAGTACTATGATCCATATATGAATAGCCCCAGCAGTGATTCAACTAAAGAACTTTGAGACCTACTTTGGGTCCATCACTCTGAGAAGCAGACAAACCAAATTTGAGTGTGTTGAAAGGATATCACAAGAGAGAATGAATTGCCTATGATTGCACAGCCAGGTCAAGAACGTGGTCCTCTGACTACTCAGGGCACTTTCTCCTCCACCTTTGAACTTCAGACTTTAAAGAACAGATATATCAACTTGGTGAGGACCAGTATGTTATGAGATACTATTGTTAGTTGAAAATATCCCACTTAGATCGAAGAGAATTATGTATGCTGAGGCACCATGATCACTGCTCTTCCCCAAACTTATTTGTTTTGTTTTGTTTTTTTATTTTTTATTTATGATAGTCACAGAGAGAGAGAGAGAGGCAGAGACACAGGCAGAGGGAGAAGCAGGCTCCATGCACTGGGAACCCGATGTGGGACTCGATCCCGGGTCTCCAGGATCGTGCCCTGGGCCAAAGGCAGGCGCCAAACCACTGTGCCACCGAGGAATCCCCCCCAAACTTATTTGTAAATGCCATTCTAATACCTTTGGAAATGTCTGCAGCTCTCTTCACGTAAAATGCACCCTCTGCTGCTCTCTGTTTCCCCAAATTCTACTTGGCCTACTAAGAATAAGGACAATAGTATGTAGTAAGTACAATATTTCAGGAAGCCCTCTTTGATCATTCTGATCTTCAACACTTATCCACTCCCAAAACAGAGGCAGCAGATCCAGGAGAAGACAAATGAGGATTTTAGTCAGACAATACTGGTCTGAATCCAAAATCTGCTCTTTACTAAGTATACAGGTTTATGAGCATTACTTATCCATGATGTAAGATCATATGTTTTGTTCCTATTACATTTAGTTTAAAAACAAAATCAAATCGGGCAGTCCTGGTGGTGCAGCGGTTTAGCGCTGCCTGAAGCCTAGGGTGTGATCCTGGAGATCCAGGATCAAGTCCCACGTCGGGTTCTCTGCATGGAGCCTGCTTCTCCCTCTGCCTCTCTCTCTCTCTCTCTCTCTCTCTCTCTCTCTCCTCTGTCTAAATAAATAAATAAAATAAAATAAAATAAAATAAAATAAATCTTTTTAGCATTATTGTCTACCCAGAGCTTCCCAAATAATATGCCAAGCACATTGATTACATTGGTCATAATCAATCTCTTTGCCATTTGGTGTAGCCAGGGAAAGCTTGAGGCATCTGAGGTGATCAGAGTCTTCCAGGTTTGCCACTTCTGGTCATGGGCAGCTACAAGCTCCTTGGTTCCTATAAAAGACACTGTGATGAGTTGTTTCTAGCATTCACTCCTCCACCCAGAATGGGAAGCTCATTGAAGAAGGTCATCTACTGCCAGGTCATCTGTGTCAACAATCAGCTTTGGAGTAGCCACCACCCATCATGGATAAGAGACCTGGAGTCCAAAGTTGCAAAAGTCCAAGGTTGGGCCAGTGGCAGAGTCAGGGATGGGAATTAGTCAAAAAAGGAGCTCCTGTAAGGCTTATCTCAAAGCAGCAGACACAAATGTCTTCACCTATTTTGGATACTTTATATACTTAAGGCTGATCTTAACTTTTTAATATTATACAAGCCAGTTGCAGAGGATTTTTTTTAAGATATTATGAAGTGTGACACTACAGAAAATATCAGAGTAGAAAATTCTAGGAATCAGTACCTCCTCCAAAACAATCATTGGCAAGAACCATCAGAATCAACTATTTTGGAACTCTGGGGCCTAGTTAAACACTTAAAGAATCCAAGGGAGGGCCCAGTTAAGAAAGAGGCTAATTACACTGTGTTAACTAACTAGAATTTAAATTACAACTTGGGAAAATTTTTAAAATAAATTTAAAATGTGGAAAATTTTTTCAAAGAAGCTAGTAAATTTCAGTGTATATTAGCATTTTGCATAGCAAATACTATCTCCTACTACAGCTTTGCAACAGGCAGCTATGAGGACAATGGCATACTTTCCAACTTGCTGGTACCAGGGTGGGATATAAAGATTTTATCCTCCCCACATCAATGGGTTATACATTTTGATCTTTCTGGTAGATCACTGAGGGACAATCACAGAGGGTAGCCATTATTTTACAATCCTTTTGGGCTGAAGCCAGCTTCCCTGATGGAATTTGTGAAAGGATTTAAAGAGACAAAGACAAACAGGTTTTTTTTCTTCTTCTTCTTTTCTTACTGAATCAAGGCATTTAAGGAAATCTCTGCCAGGTCACTGGCTGGCCACAGAGATAATGGAATAGAGAATGTAGTGATCACACATAACAAGGAATATTATTCCGAGGAAAAAAATGATTTGAGAAAGTTTATAAACAAATGATGGCTGCAGTTCTCAACAAATAATAACTATAAACTTTGAGGAGAAAAACAATCTGATTTCCACAGTTACATTACAATATCCAAAGTGTCCACTGCTCAATAAAAAAATTACAAAGCATATAAAGGAACAGAAAAACATGGTCTATTCAGTGGGGAAAAAAAAGAAACTGACAGAAATCATCCCTGAGGAAGTGCAGGGATTGAACTTACTAGGTTTTAATTTTAAATTTAAAGATTTTAAATTAATCACCTTAAATATGATCAAATAATGAAGTAAACCGGAGGCTAAGAACTAAAGGGAATCTGAAGAATGCTATGTGAGGAGGAAAAAAAAATCAATGAAGAGAAATTATAAAAGGGAACCAAATAGAAAATCTAGAGCCAAAAATTATAATAGCTGAAATTTTAAAATTCACTAGAGGGATTCAATAGCATGTTTTAGGAAGCAGAAGAAAGTATTGGAGAACTTAAAGATAGGGCAATTGAGATTATCCAATCTGAGGAGCAAAAAAGAAAAAATAATGAATAAAAGAAAACAGAAGATAAGGGAATTCTAGGACACTATCAAGCCGACTAATGTTCATATTATAAACATCTCAAATGGAGAAGAGAGTGGAAGAACAAGAAAGGTAGATTATTCCAAGAAATAATGGCTGGAAACTTTCCATATTTGATGGAAAACATGAATCTACATTTCTAAGAAGTTTTAAAAAACTCCAAGCAGGTTGTACTCAAAGAGATCTACAATGACACATTATAATCAAACTTTCAAAAGACAAAGAGAGAAGCTTAAAAGCAGCAAGAGAGAAGAGTCTTGTCATGTACAAAAGATCTTCAATATGATTTACAACTGATTTCTCATCAGAAACCATAGAAACCAGGGGGCAGTAAGAGGAAATATTTAAAGTGCTGACAGAAAAAAACAAAACAAAACAAAAACACTATCAACTTAGTCTGTCAATCAATTCTCTATCTGGCAAATATATCTCTTAAAAATGAAGACAAAAGTTAAGACAGTTCCAGATAAACGTATACTAAGGCAGTTTGTTGCTACCTAGCAGACCTGACTTATAAGAAATGCTAGAGGAAATCTTTTAGGCTGAAACAAAAGGATACCGGTAACTTAGAACCATAGATAGAAGTTAATACCAGTGATAATGATAACTACACAGGTAAATATAAAAGCTAGTTTTTAATATTTTTGTTTATACCTCCTTTTTTGTTTTCCTATATAATTTAAAACTAAATGCATTAAAATAACTAAAAATTCATGTTAATGTATACACAATATACAAAGATGTAATTTGTGGAAATAACAACATAAGAGGGGGAAACAGAACATGATAGGAGCAGAGTTAGTGTATGCTGTTGAAGTTAAGTTGGCACCAATTCAAACTATATTGTTATAAATTTAGAATATTAGCTGTAATTCCTATGGTAACCATTAAGTAAGTAACTTTCTACAAGTATATGTAGAAGAAAATGAAGAGAGTATCAAAATGGTACACTAGAAAAAATGCAAACACATAAGAAGGCAATATTGGAGGAACTGAGAAACAAAAATGACATATATAGAACAATATCAAATGACAGAAATAAGACACTTATTATTAGTAATCACATTAAATGTAATTGGATTAAATTTATCAATCGAAAGACAGACATTGGAAGAGCAGACTTTTTTTTAAATACTCCAACTATATGCTCAGTTTAGACCCAAAGATACAAATAAGCTGCAAGTGAAAAATGAAAAAAGATATTCCATGCAAAGAGTAACCAATAGAAAGTATGGTAGCTAAACTAATACCAAACAAAATAGATCTTAAGTCAGAAATTGCTATAAGGGGAGCTCGTGGGTGGCTCAGTTGGTTAGGAATCTGACTCTTGATTTGTGGTCTCAGAGTCATGGGATTGAGCTCCAAGATAGGCTCAAAACTCAGCATGGAGTCCACTTCTTTCCCTCTCCATCTGCCTCTCCCCTTCCTCAGATAAACAAATAAAACCTTCTTTTAAAAATTGCTCCAAGAGGGGCACCTGGGTGGTTCAGTGGCTAAAAGTCTGCCTTTGCCTCATGATCCCAGGGTTTTGGGATTGAGTCCCACAATGGGATTCCTACAGGAAGCCTGCTTCTCCCTCTGCCTCTGTCTCTGCCTTTCTCTCTGTGTCTCTCATGAATAAATAAATGGAATCTTAAAAAAAAAATTTGCTCCAAGAGACCAAAACAGAATATTGCATATTGCAAAAAGGTCAGCTCATCCAGAAGATACAACAATTATAAATATATACATAACAAAGAAAAGAGCCCTAAAATACATGAAAGAAACACTGACAGAATTAAAGGGGGAAACAGGCAATTTTTCTAATAGTTGGAGATTTCAATGCTTCACTTTCAATAATGAATGAAACATCTAGATATAAGGTAAATAAGGAAATAGAGAACTTGAACAACACTATAAACCACTGAGGCCTAAAAGATATAGAGAGAGTACTGCATCCAACAACAGCAAAATATATTTTCTTCTCAAGTACACAGAGAATGTTCTCCAAGATAGACTACATGTTAGGTCATAAATCAATTCTCAACACATTTTTTTCCAACACATTTTTAAAAGATTGAAATCATACAAAGTATGCTCTCTGGCCACATCAGAATGAAGCTAGAAATCAACAGCCAAAGGAAACTGGAAAATTCACAAATACATGGAAATTAAACAACACACTCTCACACATCCAGTGGATCAAAGAATAAATCACTATAGAAATTATAAAATACTTTGAGATGAATTTCTAAAAATACTAAAACTTACTGATGTAGCTAATGCAGTGATTAAAAGAAATATATAGCTGTAAATGCCCATATTATAAAGGATGAAAGCTCACAAATCAACATTCTAACTTTACATCTTAAAAAACTAGAAAATAAGAGCAAAGTCAACCCAAAACTAGCAGAAGGAAGTAAATAATAAAGATCATAACAGATAGGGATCCCTGGGTGGCGCAGCGGTTTGGCGCCTGCCTTTGGCCCAGGGTGCGATCCTGAAGACCCGGGATCGAATCCCACGTCGGGCTCCCGGTGCATGGAGCCCACTTCTCCCTCTGCCTATGTCTCTGCCTCTCTCTCTCTCTGTATGACTATCCTAAATAAATAATAAAAAAAAAAATTTAAAAAAAATAAATAAAATAAAGATTATAACAGATAAACAAAATAGAGAATAGAAAAACAACAGAGGAAATCAACAAAATCAAAAATTGGTTTTTGATAAGATCAACAAAATTGACAAATTTTAAGTTAGACTAGACAAAAAAAGAGAAAAATGCAAATAACTAAAATCAGAAATGAAAGTAGAGGTATTACCACAAACCTTATGGAAATGGAAATTTAAGAGAGTTATATGAACACATATATACAGTTGTTATATGCCATCAAGTGAGATTTAACCCAGGAGTGAAAAGGGCAATTCAACATAAGAAAAAAAGTAAATGTACTTCATCACATGAATGAAGGTAAAAAATACATGATCATCTCATTAGATGCAGAAAAAAGCATTTGACAGAATTCAACACCTTTTTATCGTAAAATACACTCAGAAACTAGGAATCAGAAAGGGAGACAGAACTTGGAAGACTCCTAACTCTGGGAAACGAACTAGGGGTGGTGGAAGGGGAGGAGGGTGGGGGGTGGGGGTGACTGGGTGGTGGGCACTGAGGTGGGCACTTGACGGGATGAGCACTGGGTGTTATTCTGTATGTAGGCAAATTGAACATCAATAAAAAATAAATTTATTATTAAGAAAAAAAACTAGGAATAGGAAGAAAATTCCTCAACACAATGTAAACCTCAATATTTTTGAAAAATCAACAACTAATATCACATTTAATAATGGAAGATTGAAAGCTTTCTTTCAAATATCAGGAACAAGAAAAGGATGCTTGCTTTCACCACTGCTATTCAACATTGTATTGGGACCCTAGCCAGAATAATTAGGCAAGAAAAAAAGAAATAAAAGAATCCAAATTAGAAAGAAAGAAGTAAAATTATCTCTATTGTAGAGGACACTATTATATAGAGAAAATCTGAAAGATCTACAAAAAACCTGCTAGATGTAACAAACTCAGCAAGATCTTGCAGGGTACAAGACCAACACATAAAAAAGACAGATTATTAAATGAATAATCCAAAAAGGAAAGTAAAAAAAAAAAATCCATTTGCAATAGAATCCAAAAGAATAAAAGACCTAGGAATAAAATTAATCAAAGAGATGAAAAATTTGTACACTGAAAAACTATAAAACATTGCTGAAAGAAATTAAAGAAGACCTAAATAAATGGAAAGATGTCCCATATTCATGGATTGGAAGAACATATTGTTAAGATGGCAATATTTTTCAAAACCATGTATAGATTCAATGCAATCCCTATCAAAATTTCAAAGTTCTTTTTTATAGAAAGGCAAATGCAATCCTCAAATTCATATGGAATGCAAGGGGCCCAGAATAGCCAATACAATATTGAAAAAGGAAAACAAAGTTGGAACATGCACATTTCCTGATTTCAAAACTTACTACAAAGCTAGAGTCATCAAAACAATGTGATACTGGCATAAGGATAGACATAAAGACCAATGGAACAGAATAGAGTCTAGACATAAATCTGTGCATTTATCGATGACTGATCTTCAATAGGCTTCCAGGAATACTCAATGGAGAAAGAACAGTCTCCTCAACAAATTATTCTGGGAAAACAATATCCATATAAAACATTGAAATGTGGACCCTCGATCTCATACCATACACAAAAATCAACTCATAAAAGACCTAAATATAAGGCCAGAAACTGTAAGCTTCCTAGAAGAAAACAGAGGGAAAGTGTCATGATATTGGTCTTAGCAATGATTTCTTGAATATGATACTAAGTGCACAGATAACAAAAGCAAAAATGGTCAAGTGGGATTACATTAAATTAAAAAGCTTCTACGGCAAAGGAAACAGAGCAAAAGGCAAGCTATGGAATGGGAGAAAATAGGCTCCAAACCAGGGGCACCTGGGTGGCACAGTTAGTTAAGCATATTCTTGGTTTCAGCTCAGATCATGATCTAAGGGTCATGAGATCCATGCTCAGTGCAACATTCCTAGTTATCAAGGAAATAGAAGTTGAAATTACAAGACATCATCACACACCTTTTAGGTTGGCCATTATAAAAAAAAAGAGAGAGAGAATGTTGGTAAAGATGTGGAAAAATTGGAACCCTTCTAAGCTGTTGGTGGGAATACAAAATAGTGTAGTCACTATTAAAAACAGTATAGAGGTTTCTCAAAAAATTAAAAATATGATTACCATTGGATCCAGCAATCCCTCTTTTGAGTATTTTTCCAAAGAACCAAAATCAGGATCTTAATGAGATATTTGCACCTTCATGTTTATGACTGTATTAGTCACAATAGCCAACATGTGGAAGCAACCTAAGTGTCCATCAATAGATGAAAAGATTTTTTAAATGTAATACATACATATAGTAGAATATCATTCAGCCTTAAACAAAATAAAGGAAATCCTGATGTATATGACTTGAATGAAGCTTGAAGACATTATGCTAACTGAAATAAGCCAGTGACAGAAAGACAAATATTGCATAACTCCACTTATATGAAGTATCTAAAATAGTCAAATTCACTGAAGCAGAAAGTAGAATCTGGGAGGGGAAAAGGGACAATTGCTGTTCAACAGCTAAAATGTTATATAAGATGAGTAAGTCCTAGAAATCTGTACAAAATTGTGTTCATAGTTAACAACACTTACACTTAAAATTGTAGTAGGAGGGTAGATATCATGCTATCTGTATTTAACCACTAGATAAATACACAAAATACATGAATAAATAAATACATAAATAAAATATTTTAAACTACAAGACACCATTTAACACTCATTAAGATGGCTATAACAACAGAAAAAAGAAAACAGAAAATGTTTTTCATTGTCAGTGGTGTCAAGAATGTGAAGAAATAAGAACCCACATATATTATTGGGAATGTAAAATAGTGCAGTTTCTATGGAAAACAATTTGGCAGTTCCTCAAAAAAGTTAAATGTAGAATTACCATATGACCTGAAATTCCATTCTTGGGCATATTCTCAAATAAATTGAAAACAGATACTCAAACTAAACTTGTTTATGCATGTTCATAACATTCACAGTAGCTAAAAGGTGAAAACAACCCAAATGTCTAACAATGGATGACCATATCAACAAATTGTGGTATAGACATACAATGGGGTATTATTTGGCCATAAAATGAAAGGAAATATTGATACATGCTACAACTTGGAAGAACATCATAAACATTAAGTGAAAGAAGCCAGACACAAAGTCATATATTGTTCGATGTCTTTTATGAAATATCCAGAATAGGCAAACACGTAGAGACAGAAAGCAGATTGGCAGTTGTCAGGAGATGGAGGGAGAGAGGGATGGAGAGTGACTACTTAGCAGTAAGGTGTTATTCTAGGGTGGAAAAAAAAAGTTTTGAAACCAGAAGGAGGGATGCCTGGGTAGCTCAGCGGTTGAGCATCTGCCTTTGGCTCAGGGTGTGATCCTGGTCCTGAGATCAAGTCCCACATCAGGATCCCCACAGGGAGCCTGCTTCTCCCTCTGTCTGTGTCTCTGCCTCTCTCTCTATGTCTCTCATGAATAAATAAATAAAATCTTAAAAAAAAGAAAGAAAGAAACTAGGAGATGGTTGTTGCACAACTAATGCCACCGAACTGTACACTTTAAAATAGTTAATTGTGGGATCCCTGGGTGGCGCAGCGGTTTGGCGCCTGCCTTTGGCCCAGGGCGCGATCCTGGAGACCCGGGATCGAATCCCACGTCGGGCTCCCGGTGCATGGAGCCTGCTTCTCCCTCCGCCTGTGTCTCTGCCTCTCTCTCTCTCTCTGTGACTATCATAAATAAATAAAAAATTAAAATAGTTAATTGTGTATCATGTGAATTTCATCTCAGTAGAAAAACTTCATGTGAATTCTACAAAGTAATGTTTTGCCATTATTTGAAAAACTTGGAAAGTTTAATTTCATTTGTCATTAAAAGGAAAAAAAGAGCAAATCTTTAAATGTAATTTCAGTTACTGTTAACTTTTCAATTATGTTAGAACTTGTTTTAAATTTTGTATTACGTATGTGTCTGAACCCGTTTTCTCATCAGTAGTGGTTCTCAAGGCTTTGAAGTGAGCATCGTTAGAATGTCTTGTTCAGGAATTGTATGTAGCCATTTCAAACAGAAATTTTAAAAAAAACATTATTTTCATAAAAGCAATTTCAAATTTCTCCTTAAAATATTTTTTAAAAAATTTTGGAAGACTTCCACAAATTCAATATTTTGCATTACATTTTTGCATAACCACAATTGCACTGTATAAAAATGCTTAATTTTTTTAACCAGATCTCATACAGATAACTCAGTTACTTCCAAATTTATCCATATACTACTTAAATAATTTTTTCCCATATGTACCATGGTGTGAAAAATGTTAGGAAGTTGGAAGGTATCTGCCCTTCAAAAGTAATGAAATATAGTATTGTATTTTTTATTGTTAAGTTTTCTTTTCTTAAGCAGATCAAACTCCTACTCAAGGGCTGTGATCGTGCCCTCAATTGCTGGGCTTCTTTTCTATTTTCCATAGCAAACAGGGTTGGGTAGCTCAATCAATCCTTGTTGAAAAGAACTGAATCACTGGGAAAATGTTCCACTCTTTCAGGTTGATGCAAGCCTGGCCTTGAGGTGTTTACTTTGCAATGAGCCCAAAATCATATTCAGAAAGACACATGGTAAATATTTGGCTGTCTAGAGAATCTCAAGAGCTTTCTCACTGTTATGTGCTTTCAGCTGTGGTCTTGCTGTTCCCTCAAACCTCCAGAAGATGTGTGTGCCTTAGGCTGGAGCCATGTGCCTGTTCCCTTTGACGGAAGTGGTAGCACCACTTGGATCATTATCCTTGAACTGGAGTCATCACGTGACCAAGGGCAACCCACTCAAACAGGAAAGCCTGAAGGGTTCCTCCATGGAGTTTAAACTCTAAGGGAGATGGAACGGTCTACTTTGTGAAGATCTGAAAACCAAACCAAACAAAAAACAACAAAAACCTCTCATTTCAACACCCACTCCTCATGGGAAAAAAAAAAAAGAAATCTGTGTGTTTTGATTGGTTAGCTTTTTTCTCATTGAGAAATAATTGAAAGATCCAGCTTTACCAAACTTGCACGCTACATTTCCAGAAAATACACTAGAGTTTTCTTCTACAAACATAAGTAAAATGGAGGGGGGATCCATGCTGATGTGGAAGAGGGGGGATATTCTGGGCCAGATTTAAATGTGGAGACCAATTCCCGTAAAGTTTGTCTGTGTGCTAGTTTTAAAATAAAACCTCATTAGGTACCCTGCTTACAAGAGACTTCTTAAAAATTCTACAGAATAAACAATAGCTCATAGAAAGAGAGAAAGGACAAGTGAGGACTGAGAACATTGCCAGGTCTTAAAGGCTATTTTTACTCACAAAATGAGAGAGGAAGGAGTCAGGATATATGGCCTCTGGCTCTTTAAGTGTCCAGCATTTCCACCTAGGTGCTCCCACAAACCTCAGAAGCACACACCTAGTTAAAAAGCCGGCCACATGCACTTATTTCTGGAGAGACTCCTTATGCCTCAAATGGAACATGCACTTAACATTTTTTGTCCATGTTGCTCTGGGCCTCATTCCAGGAACACATTCTGTCCATTATGGCTGGTTGACCCTCATAAGACACCCCCGGAGCTGTCATTGTCACCCATGTAGGGTGTTACATCTAATCCAGCATTTTCTGGGATTTTTCGACAATAAACTAGCCTATCACTGAGACTTTAATCAAGGGAGAGGTTGAGGAATGGAAAGGGAGAGTGTGATAAACAAGCTAATGGCACTGACCTTCAGCTGACCAGGGAAAGAGAAAGAGAAATGATTTCCACGAAGCTAAGGACATTAATCTCTTGAATCACAGTTTCCCTACTATGCCATCCACATTTCACCAAAAGGGGGAAAGAAGGAGGGACAAGGGAATATTAGGAGCAATAAAAATTTTCCACTTCTGAAATCCAATCTTCTCTACAGCAAGTGTATTGTAGTATGAGATATGCTCCCCTTCAAACAGAGACACATCGGGCCCAGAGCACTGGGAAGGGGGAAAGCAACATAGAAACCAGAACCAATCACTCCACTTTGCAGATGGGGACACAAAACTGTCCCTTGTTCCTATTCAAAAACTGAGTTGATGAGAGAAACCCAGGTTTCTTGGCCCTCAGACTTGTTCTCTTTCCACTTCACCACATTCCCTAATCCATGCAGAATGCTGATCTAAAATGTACCTTTATACTGGGAATCTCTATCTATTTCCATTAGCCAGACCTTCAGAAATGGAAGAACAATAACCTTGGGCTGTACAACAAATGAACTTTGTTAATATAAACCCATCCACAAACAACCTATTTATTTAGTCTGTACTTGCCAAACTACCATCATGTAATTACATTACTCCCACCATTGCTTATCGATGTTTTAAGATAGACACTATCCATATTTGATTAACCCTGAGTATCCAGAATAATGTCTTAAACTTTAACAATATTAGTGGAGGTTACGAGAAAACTGATATAGTTTAGATAGTATGATGACCAGAAATCCAAAATATCCAAATCCTGTTCTACTGAACATCTCTCTTCCCTGCACACTACTGAGAAAGTATATTCTCAACTCGTTCCATGCTACTAAAAGTTGGTCAAAAGCCTTAAATGCCAAGGAATAGCTTTCAGTCTTAGTCTTGGGCCTATATAGGGTATCCTGCTTCCTTATTCCAAATGAAAATCTGAGACCCAGCATGTTCAGGCATCCTTTGGAGAAAGAGGTTGAATCTTCACAAAAGACATTGGCCTAACTCTCTCACCCAGAGATATAATAGCAGAGGCAAATTAAAAGAGTGTATGCAGGGCAGCCCGGGTGGCACAGTGGTTTAGCGCTGCCTTCAGCCCAAGGGGTGATCTTGCAGACCCGGGATCGAGTCCCACGTCGGGCTCCCTGCATGGAGCCTGCTTCTCCCTCTGCCTCTCTCTCTCTCTCTCTCTCTCTGTCTGTCTGTCATGATTCATAAATAAGTAAAATCTTTAAAAATAAATAAAATAAAAGATTGTATGCATAAATATGCAATGTCTTTTAAGGCAGTAACCCTTCTGGTGAACGTGGCTTATCAATGTCTTGAATTATAACCAATCGCTTTAGGGGCTCCTCTCCCGATGATGATCATCATCTTATACAGATGCTGCTACTGATGCTCACGGCCATCTAATGTAACTATGATACAAGATATGGGAAATCTGAAATCCATATAAAAACTTAATGCTGAAAAAAAAAAAAAAAAACTTAATGCTGCCTCAGGACCTCCCTGACAGACACCCAGATCACAGAATGTCACTGAGCACAATCCTTCTTGGCCAGTTCCTACCTGTCTGACTCCAATGTGAAGGAAAAAACATTCCCAAGCCCGCTCACCTAAAGTTTTTGTAGAATATTTTCACCACCTCTGGAACAATGGCCACAATATACTTTCTCTTCTAGTGCCCCCAGGTCAAAACTCATCTTTCAGAACACTCAAGTGAATCATGTGCAGAATCAGCGAATAGAATCTCCTCTTCTCCAAATCAAAAGCAAACAAATCCTACATTCTTTACTACCACTATCCCCCAGCTGAGTTTCACAGTACCTGCTATGAAGAAAAGAAGATAAAGAGCAAGTGGGAACTTGATTAAGATGATAGATTAGGATGATAGATCAAAACTGAATCATAGCATTTCATGCTAGTTGTCTTATTCTTACGTTTGTGTTTTTTTAATTTGCAAAAAATTAAAAATACACATATAAGTGCATCCATGTCAATGAGATTCAGAGTAAACTTAGGGTCATTTGTTAATTGCTATGGCACACAGTCTCCACGTTTCAATTCTAAAAGCACTGTCTTCCATCAGATGCATTTTACTAGGCATCTGCTATGCTCAAGGTGCTGGTCTATGAAAGGTATTGTGAAGAATACATAAAAATGAACAAGAATACATAAAAATGAACAGTTCATGCCCCCAAAGAATCTCACAATCAAGTAAGAGAAACAATAACAATAATATGAGTGCCACAAAGGCATTTTATGCTAGTATTAAAAGTCTACACTGAGGAGTCATACCTCCCAGTTTTAAATCCCACTTTGGTCATGTATCATTAGCCTCTGGACCTTGCACAGGTATAACAACTGCTTTGAGCCCCAGTTGCCTCACCTTCAAAACAGAGGTGATAAAAAATGGTATCAACTTTGTGAATTGTTTCAGGATTAAATGAGATTTTTTTTCTCCTTCTAAGTCAAAATGGCTAGCATACATAAAAATTTAGTTAACTTAGCTATAATTATATTATATATCAGGTATATATCATATATATTATATAATTATACATAATGGGTGACACGCACAAAGCTGAATACATATATTAAGTGGTTTAAACAGCTACCCCTGCAATCAGTGAACTAGTACAATCCTTGGCCTCTCTTGATAGACAGATGAGAGATGATAGTTATATAGATAGATGATAGATAGATAGATAGATAGATAGATTATTGATAGATGATTGATAGATCGATAGAAAGTTAAACCAGCTTTCTTTTACCCAATAGAACTTAAAGAGGGAATTACCTCCCATCCTTACATCAAGAAAAATAAGATTCTTTTTTATTTAGAGCTGCCACCTGCCTTTCTTTTCCACCTTTTCTCCTGGCTCTGCCTGAGATAACGCTCACTGTATGACTGTGTCTTGCGGGGGCGATGCTTCTTTGTCTTCTTTGATTGCTATGTTCTTCAGAGTGAGGAGCCGAAGGCCAGGTCCAGACTAAAGCAAAAACGAACATGGTGGGAGAGAGTGTCTCTCAAGTAATTTACACAGCATTGATCTAAAAAGCCCACTAAATCAATGTGATAAAAAGCAGTGAACAACGTTCAGAACTCTAGTAACACTTGTCAACAGTGCCAGAATGAACTAGTCTCTGCATTTTAAAGAAAAGCCTAATTAGTATAAATCATCATTGTGGGTTCATTCATTCATTCATTCATTCAAAAAAATGTGCGGAGTGCTTAATATGCCAGGTACTGTTATGACTATCAGAGATACAACAGGGAACAAAACTAATGAAAATCCCTGTCTTTATGAAATTAATATAGGCAATTCATTATCATTGGGTCTGCTATGTGCTTAGAGTGATCTTTTCAGTGCCAGAGGGAATACAGATTATTTAAAAGCTACTGGGCATCGATCTTCTGGTGCTTTATAATCTTGATTACTCGTGGAGGTGGAATGAAAATGAAACACCTATGAAGTAGCTCATTGCAATATAATGCAAAGCAATAAAAAATAGGACTTATTTAAGACAAAACAAGTGTGGATCAGGTCATCAGAGTCCAAAAACCTCAAATGTATTTTGTACTTAGCAGGCACATTTGATGAATAATTTGAGCAAGTCAAGTTTTTAGTAAGGAATTTTGTGGAATTTTGAGGACTGAGAAAAATGGTGGAAACAAAATACAGTGGTCCAAATAGGGTGGGTTATTTCTATTATTGTTTATTTGCTTGCTCAAAAAAAGATACTCTATAATTTACTAAAATTTAGAGTGAAATAGCATTTTGTGGCCCTTGAAACTTTGATGTAACCCTACTATTTAAAATTATATTGGCGGTTACAGATTAATATCGGCCAAAGTATTCAAATTACACAAAATTGTATTTTATGTAGCCAAGTATAAGTGACTTCCAAATGCGTTTGATTTATGTCCAAGTTCAGACCATAGCCAATTTGCAAGAATGCCTGACACTAAATTTACTTGATTAAATTCCCCAGTCTCACTGTTTTCCAATGATGATTTCTAAGCTAGTCCTTTATTCATGTAGCTCAAAAAGCAATAATGACAATGTTTTGGGGAGGGGGGACAGGATAAGAGTCGGTTGTTTTTTTTTCCCAAAGTCAGAGCACCATTTCAAGATTTATTTGCAAAAAAAAATAAAAAGGCATACAGAGTCAGGAGATAATAGGGCAAGTGGACAGGGCTTGCTATTTTGCTTTCCATATTTGTTAAAAGCCAGGCCTGGGTGATGGCAACATAGCTTATAATCAACAAGTCTAGGAAGTAAAATATTTTGAATCCATGATGTATCTGGTTTTCCTCTTTTTCCAATAATATGAAAAACTTATTGCCTTCTGATACATTGAAGAGTTTATTGCACACATTTTTAAGTATGCTACACTCTTTGAAGACATGGTTCCTTCACTTATTGTACTCATGGTCCATTGGCAAAAATAGGTACATGAATAATTTAAGATCATAATCAAAAGAACAACCAGCTGCTAAGTGTGAGTTGATTTGAAACTCTTCAACCTCTAAATTCTAATTCAAAAAGATTGTATTCTGGGTGGAGTCTTTCCTAAGCACTTTTTTCCTCAAGGTACCAAAGTATACATCAGGAGTCAATAGTGAAATAGCCATGAGCTTAAAACCCTGGTAATGAATATTGGCCTAAGGAATCCAGCTTGCAAAATAACAAAATGGAAACTAGCACATATTTTAGAAGAAAGGTCTGGAAGCCAAGGAATCTAGCCTTTCAGGAAATAGAAAATTTCTCATTTTTAAAATGTGGGCTAAATTTAACTGAGTTCAACCAGAGTTACCCATAGATTTGACAATGATCAACAAATAGGCCACGATCACAGTCTTCATTTGGAGTGGCTTCTCAGCCTATCCAGAGAGAAGCCAGACAGGAGCCAGAAATTGACCTGCTATCCAATGGGAGACAGAACTACTAGGCACCCCTGCAAAAAGCCATGTGAGATCTACAAAGTTTGTGGCAGTGGATGGAGGGGCTTTAAGTTACAACTACCATTGCAACCATGGTATTCAACAGACAATGCCACTACAGTAACTATATAAATTGTTAGCAAGTTACTCAAGCACTTGAAATATGGGGAGGAAAGGAAAGAGTCAGAGATATAGCTATGCAGCCAGCAAATCCTACTATGGCCCCCAGAAGGTTTCTATATATAAGTGGCCAGTGACAAAAAAAAATAAAATAAAATAAAAATAAAAAATAAAAAAGTGACCAGTGACATTGGATGTTCTTCAGCAAAACAATCTCCCCACTTTTCTCTAAGAACCAACCCCCAGTCAGCTTTTAGAATCTAATCTCTATCCTTATAAACCAGTTTTAAATAGTTATTCACTATACATGAAACGTAGTCATGGATGGCCTAGTAATTCTCTTAATGATATCACAAAATCCTCAGACTGAACCAAACCTCTAAGAGAGCCTCCCCATTTCAACAGACAGGACAAGAACCACTTGGAATGTCAACAGCTGTGACCAAAATGAAAATCATTTCTTCTAAAATTAGTGAGCTTCTATTATAGTATCTTTGGGCTCTTTCAAGGGTCCCGGCTGTTCTTTAGCACTTCCCCAGACAGTCCATATACTGACGGTTATGCAGACTCTGGCCCTGCAGTAAGTCTGGTCTGATTGATTGACTCATAGCACTGCTCATTTATATGAAAACAATACTGTTGACAATGGTCGCTAAATGCCAAGGTTTGAAAACATTCACGTATGACCAACAACCCCTTCTACTCTGTGAACTAATTGCCTAGAAAAGGTGGGGCTGGTGAAATTAGGACTGAAAAAGTTGAAAAAATAAAGATCAATTATTGACTTCCTACTGTGCACAAAACACTATACATTATGCACCAAAGTGGGGTTAAAATAGGTCCCATAGATTCTGTGTGATCTATTGGGTAAATAATCTTTACACCTACAAAAGAACCTTAAAATGTACAGAGCAACATTCTAGAAGACGCCCTACAATTATTATTTTACATTCTCAAGGAGGGTTCTCAACCAGGATCAATTTGCCCTCCCCCCCCACCCAGGGCATATTTGGCAAAATGTCTGGAAACACTTCTGGTTGTCATAGCTGAGGAGAGTGGAACTTACTGGCACCTAATAAGTAGAGGCCAGAGATGCTACTAAACATCCTACAATGCACAGGACAGCCCCTTCTAACAAAAAATTATCTGACCCAAAATATCCACACTGGTGGAGTTGAGATACCCTGCTCCAGAGCAGTACTGTCCGACAGAAGTTTAATCTGAAGCTACATATGTAATCTTAAATTTTCCACAGCTCCATAAAGACAAAAGGAAAAGAAGTGAGAGAGTAACATAATAATATATTTTATTTAGCCCAATATATACAAAATAATGTTATTTTCAATCTGGAATAAATATTTTAAAAATTAAGACATTTTCCCCTTTTTTGGCGCTGTCTTTGAAATCCACTGCGTATTATACACTTATAGCATATCTTAATTTGGATTAGTCACATTTCAAGTACTAAGCGGTCACATGTGGCTACCATATTGGAAAATGTAGTTTCCAGAGAATTGAAAATATATACTTCACTTTGTTGGTATCAAAACAGCTGGTTCTCTCCAACTCAAAAGAAACGAGGAACGTGATCTTCCAACTTCACACCTAGATTTTCCTGGCTCTAAACAAGTGCCACGGCAGGGACACAATTCCTGCCAATTGTGGACACCCTTAGGGAAAACTCAAAGTATAGTATGAGAAGAGCAAGTGAATTTTAAAAATAGAATTGTTCTGCCACAGGCTGATGGACTTTGATTTCATTAATGTTATGGTAAATGAAACTGAATAGGACATGGCCAGAGAACAATTCTGAATGCTTACAACATAGAACACATGGGTCTACTCACCCATTATATTTGAAATCCTCAGAATGTATTAAAACTAGTTATCTAACAGAAATACTATAAATTTTAAAGTCTCTTTTCCTTCCACCCAAAATTTAAAACAACTTTTGAATAGCCAATAAAAAAGTTCCATTGAGTGCCAGATCAATCAGTCAGCAACATTTATTTAGCTAGCACTGTACAAAGACCATTATATTATGCAATAAAATAGTATTAAAAACAGCTCCTTTGAGTTGCTTACAATCTGCTTGGGAATAAATAAATGATAACATATGAAAACAATTTTAGGACATTTACAAAGCAACATTTTACTGAGTGCCTCTATAAACACTACTTTATACTCTGGGGCATCTTAAAATAATATGGTCCCCTTTGTTGATGTAGAAATAGCTGAATATCATAGAAATCTATTAAAATTTATTGCCCACAAATCAGCCAGCTAAACCAATTACAAACAATTGAGTGCAGGTTTATTTAGCGCACATAAGGGTAGTTAGTTAAATAGTCTGCTCTTAAAATAATTCCTCATGTGCTATCTCTACAGAAAAGGGAAATTTCATGGCTGGATTTAATAAAAATATCTATGCTACCACAAAAATGTCACAAAATAGAAAAACAACATTCTTTCTCACCTCTATTCTCAAATGATAAACAGACTCAGATGTGCATCGAGCAATGGTACCTTTGTGAATCAGTGGGTGGAAATAAACACCTTCTTGAGAGTTGGGGGACTCGAACCACAAGCTAAAGTCTGTGTCTTCTTTTGCCTTGAATTTAATGCCAAAAATATCCTGAAAATGGAAAAACACTGTCAGTTGTATATATTTATCTGGTATTTTTGTAGGCAAGACAAGAGTCTGCAGTAGTTCTTAGAACTTCTGACTGAGTTCAGAAATAGTTGTGAATGTGGACAAAACAGAAACATGCATGGATTCGCTTTGTGGAAAAATTATCTCCAGCATCTGGCTAGGCAGAGATAGCTAGAGATACTAAATCTCTGCCAGATATACCTAAAATGAGCTCCACTTGATCACATTTTAATTCAACGTTTCATATGTTGTTTTCTAAAGGAATAATAAGGTGGTTTGTTGCAAATAATGGAAAGCGGAATTCTGTAGGCGGTCAGATTGAACCTCTCTCCTTAGGGATTATCAATCTTCTTTACTGCTCATGAACAACAACAAATAGCCCAAAACACCTGATTAAAAAGTAGGCAAAGGACTCAGATAGATATATCTCCAAGAAGATACACAAGTGGCTGAGAGGCACGTGACAAGATGCTTGGCATCACTAATCATTAGGGAAATACAAACCAAGATCACAGTAAGATACCACTTCACAGGCCTTAGATGGCAGACAGATGGATAAATAGATAGATAGATAGATAGATAGATAGATAGATAGATAGATAGATGGATGATAGAACAGAATAACAAGTGTCAATGAGAATGTGAAGACATTGGACACTAATGCATTGCTTGTGGGAATATAAAATTAGTACAGTTGCTGTGGAAAATAGCATGGTGGTTCCTCAAGAAGTTTAACATAGAATTGCTATATATATATATATATATATATATATATATATATATATATATATGAATTGCTATATAATCCAACAATCCTACTTCTGGGTATAGACCCCCAAGAATTGAAAGCAAAGACCTGAATGGATATTTGTACATCCATGTTTATAGTAGCATTACTCACAATAGTCAGAAAATGGAAGCAATCCAAGTGCCCACTGACAGATGAATGGGTAACAAAATGCAGCACATACATATAGTAGAATATTATTCAGCCTTTAAAAGCAAAGGATTCTTCAATATTGTAGAACATAGATAAGCCTTGAAAACATTATGCGTAGTGAAATAAGCCAGACAGAAAGTGCCAAATACTGTACAATTTCACTTCTGTGAGGTGCCTAGAATAGTCAAATTCATAGAAACAGAAAATAAAATGGCGGTTGCCAGGGGTCCAGGGAGGGGAACCGGGCAGTATTGTTTTATGGTTACAAAGTTTCAGTTAGCTACTATCTCCACCTGATGTCACAAGGGCATCTTAAGGCCAAAGTATGCACAACTGAACCCACTGTCTCCTCTCCAATACCTGCTTCTCCTCTTCTGTTCCTGATGTATGTATCACAGTTCTCTTTGTCACCCAGTCACATGTCCGGATCCAGTTTCTCCTCTATGCCCTCCTGCATCTAACTCATCATCAGAAACTGATTCTGCTTCCTCACACCTCATAGATCTACTCCACTTCATCACATTTTCCAATATTACGTCAGTCCTTAACTAGATTCTGTTGTCAGTTTGGTCTTCCTCTATTCATCCTTCACCAGGGGACCAGTGTGACCTTTCTGAAATGTAAATATGTACATATGCCTTCCATGTTTGAAAAACTAAAATAAGGATGTCTGCTACTGCCCTTACAAATGAGTCCTATTTCAGGAAATAGAGGCATAGATGCAAAGAAGGTACAATAGGACCATACCACGTGTACTATCTGTTGAACAGGATTACATAACTCTGCTAACACCCATATGTATCCCCGAGGAAGCATTTGCGAATTACATCACCTCTGTCATAAACTCATCTCATGGAAAAGTTCTTCCATATTTTTACACTCCATATTTTCTCACTCTTGATTCTATTCTTAGTTTCAATAATTTTCCAATCTTCCAATTATGTGTATCATTCATATATATATATATATATATATATATATATATATATATATATATTTAAGAAAAATGTAAGATGGCAACAACATCCACAATATCACTAAGCAGTGAGCATATCCTGGAAAAGGAGAAAGTTGCATTTCCATGGGATATGAGTAGGTACAAAACTGCCTGTATTTACTTCCTGCTGAAATGTAACTCTGCTGGCATCCTGGGAAGCTGGACTGTAGGTGTTGGAAATGCAAGGGAATGTGACTAACATCAAGTGTTTTATATTACAATATTCCAAAGATGAAGAGTGTGATGAAATTCACAAAGAGGACATTCTTTAAAAGGGATTAAATTATCATTATCCACACTTAACAACTTCGATTTAGAAAACTCCATCCAAGCAACCAAAAAACTAGTATAAATAATGAATCAAGACCCATAGCTTTCTTGGAAACCCACAGGAAAAAAAAATGTATGAAGTATGAAAAGAATCCTATTCTCAAGAGCAACAAAAAGCAAAATACTTAAAAATCATATTTTTAGGGGTGCCTGGGTGGCTCAGTTGGTTAAGCGTCTATGTTTGGCTCAGGTCATGATCTCAGGGTCCTAGGATTAAGCCCTGTGTTGGGCTCCCTGCTTAGCAGGGAATGTGCTTCTCCCTTTCCCTCTGCTCCTCCCCCTACTCCTGCTCTCTCTCTCTCAAATAAATATGTAAAATCTTTTTTAAAAATCACCTTTTTAAAATATATGGGAATTAAGTGAGAGATCTATTATGGTTCTAGATAAGAATATTGAATTTATAAAGTTAAACTTCAATGCAATTATACTTAAAATTCTGAAAGGATTTCCTTGGTAATTTGATGAAATGTTTCTAAAATTTACAGAATAAATTGAATACATTTTATCTTTTTTTTTAAACATCTCGTTTATATATTCATGAGAGATACAGAGAGCGAGGCAGAGACATAGGCAGAGGGAGGAAAATTGAATATATTTTGAATAAATATAAAAATTTCCTACTCTCCCAAGTTTACTTTTTTTTAATTTTTTTTTCCTGGAGTATAGTTGACACACAATGTCATATTAGTTTCAGGAGTACAACATAGTGATACAACATCTCCATAGGTTATGTTCTGCTCACAACAAACATAGCTACCATCTGTCACCACACAACACTGTTATAATATCATTGACTAATTTCCTATGCTGTACCTCTTAGTCCCATGACTTACTCATTCCATACCTGAAAGCCTGCATCTCCCGCTCCCTTTTACCCATTTTGCGCATCCTCCCCCTTCCCCTGGCAACCATTAGTTTGTTCTCTGAATTTATAGGTCTAATTGTTTTTTGTTTGCTTGTTTATTCGTTTTGTTTTTTTATAGCCCACATATTAGTGAAATCATATGGTGTTTGTCTTTCTCAGTCTGACTTATTTCACTTAGCGTTAAAAACCGTAGGTCCATCCATGTTGTCATAAAAGGCAAGATCCCCTCTTTTCTTTTATATGGTTGTATAATATTCCATTTTTATATATTCCATTTGCAATAACATATATTATTCCATTGCAACATGTGAGTATCTATCTATACAACATCTTCTTCATCCATTCACCTATTGATGGGCACTGGGGTTGCCTCTATATTTTGACTATTGTAAATAATGCTGCAGTAAATATAGGGGTGCATATATCATTTCAAATTAGTATTTTCAGTTTCTTTGGGTGAATCCCTAGTAGTTGAATTACTGGATCACATGGTATTTTTATTTTTAATTTTGGGGGGAACCTCCATACTGTTTTCCACAGTGGCTATATCAATTTACTCTTCAGTTTATTCTTTCAGAAAATGCCAGGCAGGATTTTAGGCCCTTGCCTAATGTATACCTCTGGCCTTATTACACTTCATATTGGCTCTTCATTCCCATGCCTTTTGTCCTGTTGAGGTTCTTAAAGGTCAGGAACAGCATCATTCATCATTTCTACCACCCAGCATGAAACCTGGCTCAGAGGGAAGACTCAATAAATATTTCTTGAATAAATAATTTTCAAACTGGTTAAATAGCTGTGCCCACAGAGTGATGATTAACAGACCTATATCACCAAGAGGGCAGCCACCAGTGCCATGAGATAGGATTCTCTTATTCCACCCTAATCATCGTTTCATCAGTGATTACGTTTGTACATGGTACACTTGCTATTTTGTGAATGTTGACAGTCTGGGAGGATTATATAATAAGCCGGCAGAAGTGAGAATGCTCCCAAACACTGATAGGAAATAGGTCCAATTTAGGAAGATAAAGTTCAGTAAGGGCAAGAATAAAATAGCACACACACATACACATCTCTGGTAATGAAGGTTGGTGAACATGAGATGGGAACAGTATTTTGAGAACATACTTAGGATCTTGGAAGCCACACAATGTTCCAGAGGTCTCCAGACTCTGGAATAAGGTGACTTTATGTGGTCTAAACAGTCCTAGACTCACCTTGGAAAGCAACGGGAGATATAGTTTCCAAATTCAATAACAATCTGCCCAGGTCTGGATAATGATACTCTACGACCTATCCCACAGTTTTTGGCCAGTTCTCCTACAGATGCTCGTTAGCATCTACAAGGCCTTTGTCACAGAGACCTTTATCCACCCCTCTTCCCCGGGCAGCTGGATAGCACTGCTGGCCCAGGTAGTGGTGACAGGGCTGCTGGCCCTTAGCACCCTGGCCCTGTATGTCCCTGTTGTCAACATGCACTCCTAGGCATGGTGCCCCCAGACATTCACATACCCTTTCCCTGCCTCCAGGTTTCAGAGAAGTAAATAGTATTTGGAACATTTAAAAAAAAATTATATTTTGTTTGGATTAGAATCACCTAACATTGGCTTCCATTTTCAATTTTTATGACATCAGTTCAACTGTGTCCCCTTTTCTTAAGCAAAAATATGATTTTGTATCACTAAACAGTAGGTTCTATGAGTCTTGGAAAAATTAAACTTTGCCCTGAAGCTTCATAGCATGTAAGGACTCGACTAGATTCAAAGTTAGACAAGAACTTGGCCCTCACCCTTTCCCATAACCATTAGAATAGCACAGTTATGGCTAAATGCAGATAAGCAGTCAAGGCACTTGTCCTGCTTGTGCACTTCAGTGTTTTCTGGAAGGCTCTCAAATATAGAGATATACCATATAGGAGTTCCTCCATCAAATAAATTTTCCTTGAAGATCGTATCAGAACATCAAGATATGGCAGAGCAAGGCATATCTGTTAAAAACAACATGAGAGACCTCCCCAACCGAGGACTTAGGTGTGGTACCCATGCCACCTCTTAAAAAACAGCTTTGCTTTTCTTCCTCTGTCCATCTTTCTTTCTCTCTCTCTTTCAATATGTACAATCTTGCTTCTAACAATGCAGCACAATGGAGATCATAGACAACTTTAATTTAACATAAGTTAAACTTTAGATTCATCTCCATTTTAGACAGATGTGAAATTTGTCCTTCCAAAAGGGAAATCAATGACCCAAGTAATGGGTCATTGATACTTTTTCACTATAGCCCGTGGCCATTATTTACAAGTGATGATAAGCAAAAAAAAAAAAAAAAAAAAAAAAAAGTGGGCATCTTCAAACATGTAGATACCAGTCTTCAAGCCTCATACAACAACACTACTTCCTGTAAAGATTTCCACATACAAACAAATTCCCCTGCATGCCATGAGGAATGCTACAAAGCAAGGCAACCTATAATTACACTTCCAATAAATGCAAATGCACAAAATAGTTTCAAAACGGTTGCCACAGATTTCAGCAATACCTTTTGGTTTACCATATGCATAACCGACTAGCTCGAACTTGACTTAAAAAATCAAAATAATACTAAATGCCTGGTACATTTGTAGAAGGAAATGCCAACAGCACCATGTGCTACAGATAAGTGAGACTATGATAGAAAGTGAAGCCCAAGAGATCAAAATTCTTCACGTCTACTTCCTCCTTAATAAATTATTATAATTTCAGACAGTATTAATGGAACCCAAATATCAGCTGAAATCTACTTCTCCTTGATTCAAACATCCCATGGGTTGTAGAAGACCAAAGTCCTCTCCAAAAGTTCTACACAGTTGGGGGGATGAAGAAAGGTGTTGCTGGTATGTTGACAAGGCTGCCTTGCCTCTGAATGCCTGCTTCTGCCAAATTTGTTCATGTTCTGGCTCTTTTTGTTTGTGCTCACCCTATTCTATTCTACCTGGAACAAGGTCTTTCCCATTACTCTAAATCAGAAAACAAAAGCATGAATGCTTAGGACAGACTTTACTAAAGGCTAAGGAGTCGGGGCAATTTACAACTGCAGAAACAGAAACAATCTCATCAAATATTAAACATTCTTGCTCTTAAAAATCCTTCAATCACCCCAACTGATGGGAATTTCCACTCACTGCCTTTACCCTCTGTGGCCCCCCAGCATCACAGCTCCTTCCCCGGCTACTCTCCTCTTCTCCCTCTCCTCTCCTTTATCTTCCCAACCCCAGCTCAACTCTCTGCCTGCCCAGCCTTCAAAAAATTCATACTAAGACCCTTTCAGATATTTAGACCCAATACGGTACGCAGCAGAATGAAACAAGATCCATTTACCTTTGAAGCCAAATGTTGTTGGTCTTGCCCTTTCCCCCATTGATAGTATAATCATGTTTGTTTGTTAATGTAATTTGTCACAGGATTTGAAAATCTGGAGAAATGAGTGATTTATGTCTTTGTATGTCAAAACCTTTTTAAAATATAAAATTCAAATTAACCCAAGTATTCAAAGTAATTCTAATGAGCCAGGTCTCACATTTGGAGGGGGTGGGGAGCACATGAAAATTTATTACTGTCATGTCTTCACCATCAAACTTATGATCTTGGTCTTGCCTTCCTGCCTTTTTACAAGATCAGAAGAGACACATTGGCCACTTAGACAACCTTAAAGTGAATGTGTCACCGACAGCATGACCTTTGGGACCAAATCCTACAGCCAGAACTTCATCATTTTTCTCAATAAAATTCAAACAACCATCATTGGGATGTTTTGTTTTGTTTTGTTTTGTTTTGTTTTGTTTTGGGGGGTTCATTTTTTATTTTATTTTTTTGCCATTTTTGATCAGCGAGACCCTGACATATTTCCTGATGCCAGAATTTGGCTGTTTGGCTTCAGCCTCTACTTTTCCCAGCACAGTTCCCTTTGCACGGGAAGCATCTCCAAAAGGATTGGCTTTCAAGGCTGTGCCCAAATGGGCTTTCTTGTCCTGTTTATCATGCCACGTCTGATCTCATCGGTGACTATGAAGATTCCTGGCAATATGACACTTGCCCAACCTGCCAGCACCATGGCCCTAAGCAAAAGAGACACCAGGTCCCTCGTTTTGTGTCCATGTTTGTTCAGTCTTAAACTTCTCCAGATGGAGGGCCATACTGGCTCAGTGTCTTGAGGCACTTTCTCTGATACAACTATCTCCAACTGCTACAGACCCTCTAAGAAAGATGGGAGTGGTCTTAACATGAGTGAATCGTGTGACAATTAAGAAAATAATCTTGGGCAGCCCCGGTGGCTCAGCAGTTTAGCGCCACCTTCAGCCCAGGGCCTGATCCTGGAGACCCAGGATCAAGTCCCGCGTCAGGCTCCCTGCATGGAGCCTGCTTCTCCCTCTGCTTCTCCCTCTGCTTCTCCCTCTGCCTCTCTCTCTCTCTGTCTCTCATGAACAAATAAATAAAATCTTAAAAAAATAATAATAATCTTTTCCAGTTTCTTTTTTTTTTTTAAGATTTGATTTATTTATTGAGTCACACAGAGAAAGAGAGAGAGAGAGAGAGAGAGAGAGGCAGAGGTCTCCAGGATCACGCCCTGAGCTGCAGGCGGCTTTAAACCGCTGTGCCACGGGGGCTGCCCTCTTTTCCAGTTTCTAACTGACTTTTGTTATCACATAAATTACTTTCTCTTCCAAATTGGGTTTGTTTGTTTGTTTTTTGGCTTTCTATAGACCAAATTTGTTTACAAACCATGTGCCTTCATACTGTTTTCAATAATTTGTAGTCATGTAATAAATGACAGTTAAATAGGGGCAGAGTCTTTCATTCTCAAACATCACTATCCGGAGTGTCACTAATCCTAGTATTCAATTCCCAAATATGAAGTAAGTCTAAATGATACCACACTTTCACACCTTTCTTTTTTGCTCGGGTTATTAATCTAATAATATCAGTTTGGGATCAGTATACTTTGAAAAAAAAAAAAGGGAAGAAGTATTTTTGCTAAAGAGGAAAAGAGTTCCCAGGTTTACCTTTTTTCTTCATCTAGCCAAAGCCATATTTCTGGCTAAAGGTGTCTCTTACTCACCTTGTTATTCAATTCATGGTTTAGAGATGCCCTGGAGGCAGAGATGATTGCTGAAGGCTTATGCTATCCAGCCCTATGACTCATCAATCCTATGAGTCCACAGTTTGTAATTATAACATAATGGAAGATATTATTTTATGAAAGGAGAAGCTACGACTTGTCCAAAAAAGGAATACAGCTTATAGTAAATATAAGAGGAATTAGAACACAAGTTAACAAACACTTTCCTTTTGTATGAACAGGATTTGAAAGAGTCATTTTAGATAGGAAACAGAGACGCCTAAAGCTTAATTCATTATTTAAAACATTTGGTTTATTCTTTATGAAAAAATTATCCTAAATTATGTGGGTTTTGCTCTTGAGAAATTAAGCTTTTGAAGAAAAGGGTTTAAATATTTTAATATTAATTAAAGTGTATTTTTACTTATTTACTTCAGTTACTTAAGTTTATATTTTAAATTTCCTTTTACTGTTGATATACTTTCACTTAATTAACAAAAAATGCATCACTACCATAATATAAACACACGTGTTTTAAAAAAAGCAAGCGATCTGCCAATATGATGAGTAGCTACATTTAAAATGCAAATCCTTTATGAACCAACTGACTTACAGTAATTGTGCTGTATTTTTCCATTACAGACAAGAGCATTTTGGACTATCTTATGAATTCAGAGTCCAGGGAATTCCAATGAGATAATGTCATTGACCTTGAGTACAAATAATCGGTGGTGAATATTGTAATATGATAATGTGAAAGTTGCAAGGAGTTCATTCTCAGACTCTACCAGAAAACCTGCTAAATCAACAATAGGATGAGACACAGTGTGAACTAAGAGAGCAGAACTCTAAGGCATGTTACCTAAAATAGAAAGGCTTCTAAACAACTGAGAGATTAAGTGTGAGCTCTCACGATTAACTGCTATTAAATTAGTTTGGCTTGTGAGCATCTATCATGTACCTATCAGCCCTGTGTCACTTAAGTGGCCAAAGGTAAATGTCAACTTTCAGCTGAGCGGTTCTCATTGGGTAGTTCCTTCTGCCTATTGTATCACTTAAATCAACTAGTGTTCCTACCACTCGGAAAGCATGCAGCTTCCTCAGAAATGCCCCTGTTTCTGCAAGCAATACAGTCCTCGGTGTATAAAAGACAAATACTGACTCTTTAAAGGGGAATACCATAGGTGAACGGGATTATCTGAGCCACGCTATGTATGTTTACACCCACAGGCTGCCAAAAAAAATCCTTGATATTTGTCAGAAATGCAGTTGTAATTAGGGAAAGCAGAAGAAAACCAACTTCAGTTTGCTAACTGACCTGAGGCATCTAATTTATGTACATGTTCATTTTGTTAAAACATGCAAGCAAAGAGCTATTGGAAGCCATATGCCATTCGTTATGAAAAGCACATTCCTTTAGTCTTTGTAACAAAAGCCATATGGCTTTCCGAAAGTTAATTATATCATAAATATGCTGTAATAGTGGGGAGTGTGGTCTAGCAATTGCTGGAAGAAACTTTTGAGACCTGGCTTTGAGTCAATTTCTCAATGGATTCCATTTAGAACCTTGGGGGAAGTGACATGGTCATTGTGCCTCCGTTTCCCAATATTCAAAGTGAAGACCATAATAATATGGAACCTACGTGGGAGAAGAAAATGGAAATGTCTTCCCACTTAAAGGTAAAATAATGCTTCAGACTATAACTCGGGTCAATAAAACAGTAAAGCAGTAAAAGATTTTTTTTTGAAATACTGATTGGTTCATCAAAACGGTCTCTTCCTCCTTCTAATACATCCTTCCCACCGTTGCCAGAGTAGTCTTTCTGGAGGTTGTTTAACTCCATTGTTAAATGTTACTTATAAAATAGCACTTGAACTCTATAAATGGCCTTTATAGTCTGCCCCAGCCTGCTGTCCAGACTCATCTGCCAGCAGTCTCTCCCTGCCCTGACACACAGGCATACACACCACATCCTAAGACAGATCATTCTCATTTATTTCTCTGTGTGTTTCAAGGTCTGCTCCTCTGGCCTGCTCCCTTGGAAGAGGCCCTACCTCCTCTTCTCCACTTATCTCCTATATGCGTGTGTCAAGACCCGGACCGTCGTCTTACCCATGGTGAGATGTTGGACTTCCTCAGGCCATTTGTAGTTCCCTGCTCGAAGCTACCATGGCACTTGCTGCATACCTTCTTAAACACTTATTAGATTGTGCAGTCTTTATTTGTAAACATACCCCTTCTCCTCCACCAGAATTGGGCTTCCGAAGTAGAGAGTCTAAAGCCTGGCAAATAGTAGGTACTCAATAGTATTGAGTTTACTAGTTTATCGTCCACTTTTTAAAAATAGAGGCAACTGGCTATTTGACCCCGGGAGTCAAGTTTTTAACTAGTTTCCATATTCATTTCAACCTTTCAACTCTCCCTCCATCTGTAACATTTTCTAATAGTCCAGAAAATGACCCCAAGGGACTCATAATGTTCTACCAACAACAGACTCTTCCACTGCGCTATCTTTTTGATGCAAGAAAATGAAAGGATTTTAGAACATTTTTAAACAAAGATTAAAGCCAAGAGTTTTCTGGTTAAACTTCAGCTAACCAAAAAATTAAATGAAACACAGTCCTCATTCCTGAAGCATTTCAGTTAATCATGGTTTTATGGAAACTTAATCCAGCACAGAGGCTGAACTGAAACAAGACAGCCAACAAGTCCAACAGATAATTACATCTCCATCTGACATAACCAAACTGGGTATAGTTGTGCATGGCGTAATAGTAATGAATGTAAATTGTCTAACATTAAATTCTCATCTCAGCGATACAAAACATTGCTCTAATAGCCTAATTTGACTTTTTAAAAATGTTACTTCATTATGCTTCTGGTTTACACTTAAATGAGACAGAAAAACCTCTCTCAGATTCCATAGGATTTGGATTTTCTAAAAAGTGGGTGTCCAAAGAATCCTCGTTCAGAAACTAAATCATCTCCACATGTGCTAAGAGTAGCAAAAAGAAAGAGAGAGAGAGAGAGAGAGAGAGAGAGAAAAGAAGAAAAGAAAAGAAAGAAAAGAAAAGAAAAGAAAGAAAAGAAAAGAAAGAAAAGAAAAGAAAAGAAAAGAAAAGAAAAGAAAAGAAAAGAAAAGAAAAGAAAAGAGAGAACATTTATGTCTCTGATACTCACATAACTTGGAAAAAAACCAAAAGAATGTCTGAAAGTTAAAGAGGAGAGAGGGCAGAGAGTCTGACTTACAAATTGGTTGGGAGCTATTTTATAGGGAACAAGTTTTAGGATCTGATTTAAGGGCAAGGCAACAGGGAAATACTAATAATAATAAAGGCAAGAGGGAATCATTGATATAGTTGAGCTCCAAAACTTTAATCTCCTCAAAATAGTTTCCAGATGGTTAAGAATGTCTTTCTATGTACAGTATTTTCAGGAGCGAAATAAAAAGTTATCCATTTGCTTACATGGTAATTTTTCAGCAAGATGCCACATTCATTTTAAATTGTCATTGCTGATATCAACCCTTTGATGTTGGAGACACCTGCCTGGGGGCCAGCAGCATACTCTATCAGAATGTCAGGAACTGTCACGAGGACCCGGGCCCTGGGAGACAGGGCTGTGCGTCATGGGTATGTAGCAATTCTGTGCTTTGATGTCTACTTTCCCTCCAGAAGGAGAGTACTAACCAAATGTCTCAAGATTTTCTCCTTTCTTCCCTCTGCATCTATAGGATGCAAGTCATGGAATGATTACAGGGGAGAAGTAACGAAAAGATTACAGAGGGAAATAAGGTGGCATTTCTTGATTCTTCTTTTCATCTCAGTGACAACAGACCCAGACTGGGACTCAGAAGACTGGAAGCTCATCCTCAAACCCGTTTCTTTGCTAAATTAATGAATTTCTCTGTACTTCACTTTCTCTGCCGTCCTTCTATTTTCTTAATAGAAATATGACAGTATGAATAACCCTATTAACTGCATGTGCATTTCTTAAAAGTCTACTATATACACACAACGACTTTTTAAATTACCAAACCATGCATTTATTCATTCATTCGACAACTACTTTTGAACACCTGCTATATATCAGACTCTGGTTGCTGAAATTTAATGGTAATTAAAACACGGTACCTCTTCTCATGGAGTTTAAAGTCTAATTTGGAAGCCAAGGACTGATCAAATAATCACACACATAGGGAGTTACAAACTGGTGTGTATATAATTATAATACACAGTTAATAGCGGTGGTGGTATTATCTTCGTTCTACAGATAAGGAAACTGAGGCCCACCCCCCGGGATTAAATAACTTACCTGCTGTCATACAACCAGTAAGTAGAGTCAAAATTCAAGCCCAGCCTCTTGTTCCTACAGTTTGTCTGCTGAAACATGTCGAAAACTATGGTTTTTTGGTAAAATAATCTAGACAGCATGTTCAAAACCTATCTCTGTCCCCTCACTGTTCTGCTGGTGATTTTAACCGCCTCACACAAAGGATAAATTCCACTTGGTAACTCTTTGTGAGAGTTACATTTAAAACAAAGAAAAGCAAAACTTTCAATTCCTTTCAATCAGAAATTTGATCTACTAGGATAAAAAAAAAAAAGGAGATGATTTCCTAATTGCTTTTTAAAAACAGGAGGCTCCGTTGCTCATGTTTTAGCAAAATGTCTTCTCCCATTGTCCTTGCACAGTAAGCTGTACATAGGTTGATAGAATTTCTACCCTGAAGGAAATGATTCTAAAATTTGATGCAATGCAATGTGAAATGGTGCCATCAGTCTAAATTTGAGTCTTAAAAATAAGGTGGGAAAGCCAGACCTGAACAGACCTCGTTCTAGCTCCACACCATTTTGAGGCTAGAAACGCATCTACAGAAGGTATGTTGACAACTACAACATTTTCATCTCAAATCATGCTGCTTCCCAGGCTTCAGCCATGCCAGAAGATTTCAAGAGCCAAAGAAAAAAAGGAGCACAGCAAAGGAGACGTGCTCTGACAAGTTAGTGTGGAATGCCTTTTGACTTTTTCTTACAGCGGAAAGATTCTTTGGGGGATGAAGATTAAGCAATCATCAGAAATGAGCCTCCTCATATGACTAGAGAATTAGCACGGAGACTATTTTTTGAACTTAAAGCATCAGAAGCCCAGATTGAAATGAAGAATTACTACAAACAACTAACCATCGTTATGCTTGATACTGCTTACAAGACAAAACAGGAATCTTTTGGGCAACTGCCATCAAGATGTGTTAGGGAGCAGGAGTTTCACTCGTGCGCAGAAAATTGAGAACATGAAAAATTGTGTATAGTTGTTGAGATGTGTAAACATCTAAAACAAAAATAACACAAGAATCTATAAAAGCACTTTTTCTCAGCAAGGTCCATGAAATACATGGAGTACTGATTAGTCCTTATTTTGTAAATGGGGAGGGGTGGGGGGGAAGCTCAGCTCTAACATGACAAGTTAATACTTTAAGAAAAAGAATATACCAGAACATGCGGGCCCACATCACTCCTTAGCAGAACTCCAACTTGAATCTCCTAAACTTGTCATGAAAATGTTAGCTTTAAGCAGCTGCGCTTTTCTCAGGAATGGGAGGGGTCAAGCTAAATGATTGGTGATTGGCCACCAGGAAGCAAAATGTAAATGAGGAAGATAAGTGGGGGAACCTCCCCACCCAGTATCACATTAAAAATAAGTGTCTTCACATAGGTCAGAATGGCAGACTATTTTCCATTCCCTTCACTCGACTCTTTAGTCCTGTAAATAAATAAGAATGCTCTTTCTCCACATCCTCTCCAACTTTGGTTGTTTCCAGTCATGTTAATTTTCCCCATTCTCACTGGTGTGAGGTGGGATCTCATTGTGGTTTTGATTTGTATTTCCCTGATGGCAAGTGATGTGGAGCATTTTCTCCTGTGCTTGTTGGCCATGCGGATGTCTTCTTTGGTGAAATGTCTGTTCATGTCTTTTGCCCATTTCACGATCGGATTGTTTGTTGCTTGGGTGTTGAGAAACGAACAAAGGGTAGTGGAAGGGGAGGCGGCGAGAGGTGGGGTGACTGGGTGACGGGCACTGAGGAGGACACTCGATGGGATGACCACTGGGTGTTATACTATATGTTGGCAAATCGAACTTCAATTAAAAAAAAAAAAAAAAAGAAAACAGGTAAAGCTTAATAAAGTTACTTTCAAATGGGTAAAAAAAAAAAAAAAAAAAAAGAATGCTCTGAGCAAGATACACCCAGCAAGAGACACACCCCTTTCAGACAAAAGCTAAGCTTTGTCTGCTTGCTTTGGCCTAGATTTTACAGCTAAGATACTGAGGTGGGAACAATTGGAAGAACTGGCTAAACTAACTTTCTCCGCCAGAAATGGGCGTAGGAATGATGTAGGAAATAAAGGGATCTCCCAGACCAGCTTTTCCTGTTTTAAGCCACTGATAACCAAGCTTAGGGGTCTTAGTACATAGGAGCCTGGTGACTGGGTTTCAATTTGAAGAACGAAATGATTTAGAATGAAATGCAGCCAGCCGCAGCACCGCATGACTAAGAGTCCACTGAGGCAGACCTTTTGTCTATTAACAAAAGACCTAGGAAGTGTTATGCCAAACAAATCAAAGTTCTATCTTTAGGGGAACTTAACAATTGTCTGGGAAGTGCCCACGAAACAGCCATGCAAATTTTCAAAGCAACAAACGGTAAAAGCGAGCCCGTATGGCTCAAACTGGGTAATAAATCACAGCCAGTGTTTATCAAATGCCAGACACTTTACAAACATCTTAACCTCCATTTCACAGATGAACAAACTGAGGCTCACAGGGCTTATTTGCCTTGCCCAAAGTTACATAGAGGTTGGCTACATATCCTGCTCTTCTCTCTACCATCACTCCCCACCCGTAGATACAGTGCCCTACTACTATTGTAGTGCAGGTAACCTGGAAAAGTCATTATAAAATAATGTTGAATGAAAAAAATAATATGAACTGTGTACTTCACAATCATGTAAAAGTTCATATGCAGGTAAGAAAGAAATGGAAGGAAATAGGAAGCACATTTAAAAGTCGTGTTAGGGTGGTAGGGTTACGGAGGAGTCTTGAAAATTCCTCTTTATGTTTTTGCAAATAGATAAATACTTGTCAAATGCTTAAATGATTATGCACTGAGGAGCATGTTCAGAACCAGGTAAAATCAATCACCAGGGAAGACTGCCCAGATAAGGCGGGTTTTCATGACCATCTCGGGTTTATGTTGGCCAAAGGCAGAAAGAAGTTGCCAGAGCAGTGACAAGACTCTTAATTCAGCAAATTCAAAGGCACTAAAATAAAGCAAGGCCAGTGCGGCATGGAGACAGTTGTCGGGAAGGACGAGATGTCTGAATTTTATAAGCTGGAAAATAAAGAGGAACACCATGACAGCGTATGAGGAACTTTATTCTAACCGCTGTGTGCAGGATGGTTGAGAGGACAGAGACCAGGGCAGGGAAACCACCAGAAAACTGTGGAATGAGAAAAGCATTTGATGTGGTGCAAGTTTCCAGTCTTCCCTCAAAGCATAGCATTATCTAAACTACCCCATAAACTACCCTCAGATAAGCACATCCGCTGCATGTTACTCTTCTCTTAAGTGAGAGTTGGGGTACCTACAATCTCAGTGATCCGTGAGACTTGTACCACACCAGGGTGATCACACGCATGAAGCTCTACAGGTATATAAATAATATGAATTAAGACTATTCAATGCACTGAAGTGTTGCTCTTCCCCTGCCCTTGAGAAACCCAGGAGAGCTTGAATAAGCCTCACGTGTGAGTGGGTATCCACGACGCACCCATTAGAGAAATAATGTAATTAAAGTGAAATGCTCTGACTTGCATTTCATTAGTCACCGATAGATAAGCCAAATATAGCGCAAAGTTTAAATATGTCTAGCTGGGTGGTGGACAAGCTGCTAGAGGTAAGTAAGTGAATAAATTGATGTTTAAAAATAGCTGCTATTTTAGGACCATACAACACAAGGGCTTTGTGCGCTCACTTTTGTGTGACTTCACACCACGGTAGGAGCACATACTTCAGGACGACTGCTCTTGTTCTAATTATGGAAATGACGGGACTGATCGAATTACTCACAGCCTATCTTGCATTACACCAAAGAAACGACTGGGCTTTGATATGATGACTGAGAATTACAGCCATTTGATAGGATGATTGAGAATTACAGCCATTTCTCCAGGCCTTTGAAGGAAAGGAAAGCTCAACTGATGATACAAACGTAAACCAGGGCGGTGGAAGGTTGTTCGACCTTCCAGACCGCTCAGGTGGGCTTGGTTGTTTTTACCCTTAGCTACTCCTGCCTCATTTAAAGGAAACTAGCTCGTAGGAAAAGGAGCTATTGTAATCTGGACAGAACTACTATTTTTTGATGGTACTTTTTATAGGTATTTTTGATGGGTGTCTCCTTTGTATAGTATCGGCTAGATTTTATTTATTTTTTTAATAAATTAATTTTTATTGGTCTTCAATTTACCAACATACAGAATAACACCCAGTGCTCATCCCGTCAAGTGTCCCCCTCAGTTCGGCTAGATTTTAAAATAAGCACTTTGTCCAACTAAAAAGGATCGGGGGAGAGGTAGAATGACTGATGAGCCTGTAGCGGCCTGATGTCCATAATCTGATTGGTTCACTCCCCATGTCTTTGCTCCTAGAAATACCACCAAAGGATGCAGAAGCTTCGCCTACCTCATGGGTTCGGTGGCTTGCTGTGGGTGGTGTGGTTAAGAAAACAACCAGGTTGGTGGTGGGGGGACCCCCCTTCATTCCTGAAGCTGAAACCCTGGGCTCTTGTGCAAAGGGAGAGAATGAGACTTCTCCTGGGCTGCCTGGGGCAGGGAATAGAAAAATCAGTGGCCACACGGACACAGCACAGTCTTGTCCCTTCATGCCCCAGACAGTGAGTATTACATGCATGATAATACGGTTTCTGCTCACATTTATTTTCACCTCCAGGTAGATGGTGGTTATTAAAGAGTCAATTGATCCACTTTCTTGGGCAATGCCCATTCATTTTTGACATTCACCCTTCCCCATCCTGCAGGATACTCCTCCACATGCACAAACATGTGTCAAAAGATGAGAAAGCCAACGTTCTAAGCCAACGTGTAACAGGATAGCTTCCCAGATGCCAGTGTTTCGATGGTAGAGTCACAAATGACCCTCCCCACGGTGCTGCAGGTCAAGTATGGAAGGACACTGAGACGTCATGGCTCCAGATCCGGTTTTTTTCTCCCCTTCTCTGGTTAGCCTAAGCTAGGGCAAAGGGTAATGAACAAATGCATGAAATAAATTTCTACCAGCCCATATGCACGGAACTACATAAAAATAGCATAATGGTTAACCCCGATTGGTGTGTATTTTCCTGCCTTTCCAAATCAGGTTTGCTTCCTCTCCCTGCTGACCCGCACTGTATTCTCTCCCGCCCTACCCTCAAAAAGTGTTCACAAGAGGGGACTCAGAAGACTGATGGTCCTTCAGGACAGAACGACTAATGAGGCTTTCAGTGGGCCCTTCTTTAGAATAAAGAGCTGTAGGTCCCTGCAGCTGATAAGACGGGGGCCCAGGAAAGGTCTGCTTGGAGCCTCTGAAATGCTGCCTGCCTTCCCCCAGGATTCACACACATTCTTGAGTTGGCCCCGATGCCAACTGCCAGGAGAACCAACTAGCCGCTCGTTGCTTATATTTCATTTATATCCATTCCACCAATATTTATTTCTTGGTTGCTGTGGCAGCATGTTTATTTGCTGAGTTCAGTATTTAAAGGAGACTGTGAGGGTAACGTCCTTAACCAAGAAATGTGACCAGTAGCTTCGGACGCCCGGCCCCCGTTCTCTGTTGGCATTCTTCCTAAAACTGGAAATACTGACCCAAAGAATCGTGCTCCTCAATCCCTCCTTTATCAACAGCGACTCTGGAGGAGGCAGGAGAGCACCATGATGTCAGCAGGACGTTGACAGGGACCTTCTTGGCACCTCCTTCCCCGCACTCACCAACACCCCCAGGTGAGAGCAATGCGGCTTCCGTGCAAGCAAAACTCAGCACAGAACTGGCCGGGTTGGGTTTATGTGGGCACACACTTATGCTGCGTGATCACCATCTTCCCCCTTTCCCCCTCCGAAGCTTCTCGTCCTGGTCCCTCAGCCCAGGCCACAGTGACTGATGGCATGAGCTGGGGAGACGGATACTGAATTCAAATCCCAATGCCATTGACTCCATATCAAGTTTTGGGCAAGTTTCCTAATTGCTCTGAACCTCACCTTCTCCATCCGTAAAATGGGGATATACGACCACTCTGCAGACTGATACAAGGATGAAATGGAATCATGCGTGCAAAGCAGTATGCCAGCTACCTCATAAACGCTCAGTGAGTGCCAGCTACTATTATTAATGAACCACCATATATGTAGGTGCTCAGTTGAAGCGGTACCCTAGGCACCATTCCACTTTTCCTTCTCTGTAGTCGACCTGAACTTTGGGCCAATTAATTCTACTTCCTAAATTCCAGTGAAATCCATTTCCTCCTCCCCTTCCCTGCGACAATAGCTCAACGTCTTTTCTACTATTATAATCTTTTAACTTACCTGGTACATTCACCCTCTTCCAACCATTCTGCGCACTTCCCAACAGTGTGAATTTTCCAAAATGGAAAGGTGTTCCTGACATTCCCCGTGTTCGGGTCCTCGGGGGGCTCCACGTGTTGCCTTCAGGATGCAGTCCTGGTTCCTCCGAGCAGCATTCAGAGCAAGGACCGCATCTCACTGCCCCCTCTCCTTCCTCACAGAATGGTTTCTACCTCTTACAACAGCCTCAGGTCCAACTGTCTTTGCACAGACTGTTCCCTGTACATGTTCTTGTCTTGACAGGATAGACTCCCATGTATCCTCTTTTTTTTTTTTTAAGATTTTATTTATTTATTCATGACACAGAGAGGCAGAGACACAGGCAGAGGGAGAAGCAGGCCCCCCTTGGGGAGCCTGGTGTGGGACTCAATCCCAGGACCCCGGGATCACACCCTGAGCCCAAGGCAGATGCCCAACCGCTGAGCCACCCAGGCATCCCCCCGCCCATGTATCCTCTTAAGACTCCATAGCCAGAGTTCTTTCCCAACAGTCTTTCTAACTCCTCGCTCACACATTAGACTAGTTTATTTTCTGTTCACTTGTCTGTCTCCCTTTGTTTAGGACTGAGTTCCTTGAGGTGAGGGGCTGTTTATCCTGCTGCATCTGGATCCCCAGCAACAAACACAGATGCTGGGTCAGTTCATCCAACAAACATTCAGTGAGCCAAGCGCTGAACTCGGTGCTAGGCACACACTTGCTTTCCACCACTGCATAGGCCCCTGTGGCTCTGTGAGTCTTGGTGCCACAGGGAAATGTGAGCAGGATCTGACTACCTAAGCTCTGTCGTCAGGATTCCCACGCAAACCTCAGTAGCTGCCCACTGGTAGATGCAAACCCTTCCGTGTAAGTGTTACCTAAATTTAGTCTCACAAAAACCCCGGAAAATATTACCTAAGTTTTGCAAATCAAAAAGCTCTGAGAGACTTAATGGCTTGTCCAACGTCAACCGGCTGGTGGTTAGCACCCCTGGGTATTAGGAGAGGCGGCCTTGCAGGCAGCTATGAGATAGCTTTTGGAGCAAGACCAATACCAGTTCAAATCCCAGCCTTTCCACATCTGAGCTGTATGGGCTTACAGAAGTTACTTCATCCCTTTGGGCCTGAGTTCCCCTCTCTTGGAAAGAGGGGGAAATAATACTTATCTGTCAACTTCACATGGGTTGTGTGAAATCCAAATTAAAAACTGAACATAAAAAAAAATAAAAAAATAAAAATAAAAAATAAAAAATAAAAACTGAACATAAGCTTTTGGTCCCAGAGCCTCTAAGATTCGCAGGGGGACCCAAAATCATTTCAGAGCCCATATTCTTAATCATTCCATGGTTCTTACTTTCTGAAGAAGGATTGAGACTGAGAGGAGAAAAATCAATTCGATCTGAAGTTATACAGGGAACCTGAGGTCCAAACCGAATGCTCTTGTGTCCAGGAATCAAGGACACCAAGAAAATGACCTGTGCATCAAGTACATTCTAGATATTTCCTAGAGAATTCAGATCTTGTCTGCCACCAAGTCACGAGGCTTTGTGAGGCGGGGAAGTCCTTCAAAAAGTACAAATAGACAGGATTGTTTTCATTACTAAGTCTGAGTTGGGGCCTTCTGAAGGTCCGGTGAAAATGTCAGGTTATCTAAACATCATCTCCTTCTCCTATCAATTCTGTGGGTAGTAGGCATTTGAATACCCACTAAAATTAGTTGTTAATTTTGTCAGGTAGAGTACTTTGGTCCCATTTTGTGAAAATAACGTGACCTACTTATAGGTGTGGTATAAACGGAATAAAATTGTTTTCACCGTTAATCGTAATCTTAAAGCTCTAGACAATGATAATAATATTACACAATTATTAAGCTCATACTATGTGCCAGGTACTGGGGATTTTTTTTTTTTTAAATACGTTATTTCACATAATGGAAGAACCCAGTGAGCTATCTGAAGCCTAGTTATCCTCAGCCATTCTGTACAAAGTACCTATTAGATAGTAGGCCCTGGGCTCTCAGGGACCCAATATAAGTAACATGCCTCCCCTGTCCTCAAGGGACTTACCATGAAGCTCCAACTTAGATCTCACCTTGGACAAAAGGAGGGATAAATAAATACCTAGGTAGACTCAGTGGAGTAGTCCGCCTTAATCTAATACAAGCCAATGGGCAAAGGAGGGTAAATCATCACTGCAGTGTAGAGGCAGTAGGAAAGGAAAGTAGAGCTGGGAAATTAGGAAAGTCTCCATGGAAAGACACTCTCTGAGATCACGAGGCCTCCATAGGATTGTCTTAGCTCTAGACTCCAGTGTCCTTTGCTATTCTCATTAGAATTTCCATTCTATTTATAATTTTGACCTAAGTCCCAGCACCTGTTGTGACTCTATCTCGCAATCAAAGTAAGAGGATCTGGCTTGCCTCTCTCTCTCTGTGTGTGTTCACAGGGTTGCTCCCTTGCAAACCCTATTTTCCCATGATCTGCCTCTCACCCTTGACATAGTGTGACTGCCACCAGAGCACAGGTCCCTTGGTCTGTACCTCACTGAGTCTGAGTCACGGAAACATTCCAAACGAGGATGGGAAATGACAGAAGGAGTTCCTGGCTTCAGCAGGATTTGTCTTCTTTGTGAGGACAACGTGACCTCAAATTAGACTGTGTCTTTTGGGTTGGGATATCATACCATTTTGTGAAACTGCTTCTAAAAATCATGTTTTATAATAAGACCAAGTTTTCACTAAACAGTGAAGCCTTTCATTTGGCACATTAGACGGTGTTCTTTAAAAACCCCAATATTCAGGAGGCCTGGGTGGCTCAGTGGTTGAGCATCTGTCTTTGGCTCAGATCAGGATCCCGGGGTTCCAGGATCAAGTCCCACACAGGGCTCCCTGCACAGAGCCTGCTTCTCCCTCTGCCTTTGTCTCTGCCCCTCTCTGTGTCTCTTGTGAATAAATAAATAAAATCCTTAAAAAAATAAAAATTAAAAAAAAAATAAAAACCCCAATATTCAGGAGTAGTCTTAGGATTACGTTTACCTTTGAGTTGGATCTAACAAAATTTCACCTTATCGGTAGTTCTGGTGTTGACAGACTACTCAAATGCATTAACAACCTGGAAACATTCACTCCGAATATACAAATAACAACACTTGTGCATAAGCCGATATAACTCATCCAAGATTTAAATCATTGCATTCCTTTGTCCTAATACGTCTTCCTGGTTTGGGGAGGCTTTGAATTATATAACTCAAAAACCACACACTAGCAACTCAGACACAAGCATACACATGCTTGAAGCTTGTGTGTATTTGCAGGCTGTAGACGTGACTTTTATGCCGTCCTATTCCCCCCTTTTCAGGGTAGCCTCGAGCTGTAGAATGTGCCAGAAGCCATTTCTCAACAAGGCAGATCTGGCCAGGCCCCTTGCCCACATAGAACCTCGCCATCAATTACCGAACCAGGTTGAAGTTCCCTAAGGAGGATGAAGGTCTGCCACGGTGTCTCCACCTGAGTTTCAGCAGCTTCCCCAGCTGCCCCAGGCACCTCAGGATTTCCAGCCTTCGGGAATGGACCCCCTCAGTCCCCTCCACAGGCTCCAGCTCGCCTACTCTGTACCCTTTGCCCAGACTCCCCCTCAGCCTACAGGGCCTCCTGTCTGGATCCCTTCCAGGCAGACCTTTGTCCTTGTCCTAAAGACAAATTCAAACGCCAGTCTCCCTGAGATGGCTGTCACTCCTCCCCACGTCCTTCCTCGGGGGTCACAGCATCCTCTCCCACTGCCCTACCTTATTATGACAGTTCGTACACGGTGCTGTCACTATGGGCGGACGGGGCTGCCTCCCCTACGCCCGGGCCCCCCAGGCCAAGATGACTTCTTCCCCAGCCCCAGCACGTCTCCATCAACAGGGCCCATTCGCAGTAGATGTTTGTCAAATAAATAAGTGAACAGAATAGGTGAAATCGATCTTTCATCTTCCTCCACCTTCCCCATCCCCGGCTGCCCTTCCTCACCCTTCCTCCCACCCCTGCCCCGGCCCTGACTTCCCGGCCCTCGTCAATGCCCACTCTCAGTCCCTAGATGTCCATTCGGTTCCAGCCACCACACTCCTCACCTGCTCTCATTAATGGTTTTGATAAACTCATGAGGCCGGTTGATAAACTCAGCGATCATGTCAATGCTGACGTGGGGTTTTGGAAATTTGCCAGGTGACCAAAGCTTTGGCCAAAGTAACGAATGTCTAACTGTAGGACTTTAGGCAGTTGGAGGCTCTCTCACCGTCCCTGCACCCACGCCTGGCATTTGGTGTAGGAGTTGACTTCTCATGACTGTTACAGGTGCCAGTATCTCTGTAAACTCTTGGCTGTGCGGACCTGGGCCCTGGGGAGTCAGCCGGCCTCAAACCGAGGGGCCCAGCCATTCTAGAACTACCAAATTATTGAAGCTGCTTGAAAAAAATAGATGTTTTGGATTTTATTTCATTTTGTTTTTTTAACAAGGGTCCTCTCATGTAAATTACACATAAGGGAGGCTTTACCTCCGAAAACAACAAAAAAATTAAACTCAGCAGACCTTATTTAAACACATTAGTTCATTGCATCTTCTTATTTGGTGAACAGTTGAACACATAGTTATTTCCTAATGGGGGAAGGGGATATAGAACCATTAAAACCCTGGTGAGAGCTGAGCAGAGGAAAAACTCTATCTCAATGGTCTCTGAGTAGAGATAACAAGGTAAAGGGTAAACAGAAGATGAGCTCAGAAGAAAACCAGAGTTTTCAATGAACATCCAGCTCTGTTGCCCAGGAATCTGCAAGCTCCCTCTGTTGGGTGAGACACCCTCTTAGGAGGATAAAGGACGCATAGTGAGTCCTACCACCTGTACTGCACATCAAAAGAGGGCATGAACTATATGGAAGACCCACTCTCCCCAATTTCTGTACATCGGGCTGCTCGAGCTATAAACAGATAAAGAGGATACCGCCCGCCTTAGCATCCTCAGAATGGCCCCTGAAGCCAAGGCCACACTAACCAAAGCAGGAAAGCCAATCACAAACCATCTGGATACATAGAAAGATCCTGAACTCACCTCCCCCCCCAATCCCCAGCCTGAGTCCACAGCTACAGATGGAACAGTTTCCTCTTCAAAAGCCCTAAAGGCTGGCTGAGTGACAACTACATGGTAGGTAAATGAGAAGAAAACTGGGTGGGAGAGGCTGTGACACACTCTCACCATAAACCCCATCCCTGGCGCAGTGACTCATCACTGGGAGGGAACTCAAAACCCAGAACTCCTTCCTCCCTGAGGAGCAAAAGGCTCAAACCCTACATCGAGCATCCCAAATTTTATGACACACACATAAGAGATGACCCTCCCAAAGATCCAATTTTGAAAACCAAGGGGGCCCACGGTCCCAAGAGCCATGGAACAGCTGTGATCTGAGACAGGGTTCTTAAAGGGTCCACTACTCACCAGGGCCAGGGCCCAGCTCATAGGTAGCCTTGGCACCCACACTTTAGTGAAGGAGGCTCACCCACTTCTACTAAGCCCTGGCTGAGAAGCAGGCATATGATTGACGACACACATTTAGGAGGTGGCTGGAATGCTGTGCAGGGACAGGCACTGGTGGCACCATCTAGGCACTCCCTTTGCATGCTCCAGAGCACCAGTGTCTCCCAAGAGGGAGACTTTAAATGCATCTGGTGCCCTGATTTTTGCAGTTGCCACCCAGGGGATGCCTGCCTCTTGATCACTGGAGGCCAGGGGAGCTTGTGTTCCTGTCACATGGCACTGGAGTAATTCTCCTGTCCGGCACCCCAGTTTTTGTGCTGCCAGGGGATGCCTCTTTATCACCCGGTTCTAGGGACCAGCAGGGTTGATGCTGGTGGCCCTTCAGAACTGTATGTATTTGCATCCTGTTATAAAGTGTTGCCTGAGAGTCTGGCTTGAATGTAGGTGCTGAGATCCTCCCCTTTGGGACACTGACAGGTCTTGGCACATCCTCCACCGCTGGGTGCCACTGAAAATATATTAGGCTGTTTACACAAATACAGGAGTTTGAGGAACAACCAAAAGCTGGGGCAGAGCTAAACAAAAAGCTTCAACTCCTACATGAGGCCGCTCCTTCGAGACCGGGGAGCTCTTTGTTTCCTTATTTTCTCAGGTATTCATTAAAAATGCCCCTTTCCTACGGAGGCCTTCCTTGGCAGCCCCAAGTAAAATCTCAACCTCTCCTTAATACTTTCTAGCCCCCTTCCTTGTTTTTCTCGAACACATTGCTATTTAACATGCAAAATATTTTCATACTATTTTGATTTCTCCCACATTACAACAAAATCAGTGATTTATATCTATTTTTGCTTCTTCTTTTTTTTTTTTTTTTTTACTGCTTCGCTCCTTCTTGTAGAGCAGCACCTGACATATGGTAGGTGTTCTATACATACATAGCAAATGAATGGATAAACATAAATATATCAGCCTTCCACATATGTGTGGGTTTGTTCCTGGGCTCACTTTCTCATGCTATCATTCTCATTGTTTACCCTGCATAAATATGGCACTGTCTGATTACAGCTTTGATATAAAAAAGTCTTCATATCTGGTTAGGAAATTTCCTGCCTCTTTTGCCCCAATTCTGTATCTTGACTTTCCTCAAAACTTTTTGTCTTATAAAGGGGCATCTGGGTGGCTCAGTAGTTGAGCGTCTGCCTTTGTCTCAGGGCGTGATCCCCAGGTCGGGGATCAAGTCCCACATCGGGTTCCCTACAGGGAGCCTGCTTCTCCCTCTGCCTCTGTTTCTGCCTCTCTCTGTGTGTCTTTCATGAATAAATAAATTAAATCTTTAAAAAAAAACTTTTTGTCTATTATTGCTCTTTTGCTGTTTTATATATATTTTAGAGTCATCTTGTCAAAACGCTATGGGGGTTTTGATTTGCAATTTATAGATGAATTTGGAGGAGGATTCACATTTTCACAATATCGGGTCTTCTTGTCTGAATTGTAACAGGTAGTTCAATAAGTGAAAGAGCCCAGATGAGAATCCAGGTCTGTCAGCCTTTCACAGCAACCAATTCTATTTCCTTCTGTTGAACTTTGTGAAACTGATTATACATGTGGCAGGACTCTGGAGCTCACTCTGCTTAGTGTCATAACCACATCCTAAAATGCTGGCGGACTGCCCTCCTTCACTTGTAACACGTTCTGTAATTGACTCAAGGGGCTGTTGTCATCCTGTGGTCAAATGCAGTCGGTCCTCTATGTCTTCTCTGAGTGTGGCAATGACCTTCACCTCTGGAAAACATCTTTGTAGTCGCCCTGGGAGGAGGGTTTTTGATTCACTTTTAAATTAATTGCCTTGGGAATAAAAGGGAAAGTTTAAAAGAAGGTAGTGACATATAACACCCAGGCTCCTCTCATTTTACTCTGCTAACATGTTCCTCATGAACCATGAGAATTCATGAGGCAATAATTGGAGTGCTTGAGCAATCCTGTAAGGGATTGCAAGTTCCTGTTAATGTGTGCTGCCACTCTCCTGCCCCATGCCAGTGAGAGACTGCTAGTCAAACATCATCCTCTTCACCAGTGGGCCTAGACGGTCTTAGAATCCTTTCAATAATGTGCTCCAGTAAGGTCTACTAATTGATTGGCTTTGGTAAAAAGGGGAAACCTATTTACCTTTTTCTCTTTTAGTCTAATAAGTTTTAAAACACTTAAAACTGGGATGAGGACAAAGTCAGGGTCTGCTCTGTGGCTTTGGAAGGACACTAGGAACACTCACTCTGAAAGAGCATGTCAGCCCCTTTGTGTAAAGGCCTTGAGTGGAGGAGCCATCTGAATTTGTGAAAGCAGAGGTTTGGCTCTGATATGGACTAGATAACAAAGTACGTGTGGGTGCCCAGAGGGTACAGAAAGAACTGGGCTTAGTAGCAAAAGCAGATGACCCACCAGGTGGTGTTGGTCCAGAATGCAATGTATGAATACTGCCTTTCTTCAAGAATAGCAAGGGACATCATGGGTTGGGTTATAGAACTACTGTCATGTTAATTTTAAATAATAAACTTCACATCAGTAAAATCATATTTAACACCAAAAGTAAAGGGATTCCACTCTTACTTTACTATTATTGATCCAAACTGCCTATTATCCTGTGGATCCAGGATTGATGCTGAGCAAGGCAGTACTTGAACACGGCTGAGCTCTGCTGGGGTCAGACATGGGTTCAAATCTTTGCCACTTTCAAGGCATGTGTCTTGAGACAACATATATAATCTCCTTAGTTTCCTCCTTTGTAAACCAGGGATAATAATAGAACTTACCTAAAAGGGTTGCTTGAAGATTGAACTACTGCATTTTAGTGCTTAACTTGGCACCAATAAGCGCTCAACCCTGTATTAGTATCAAAAATTTCTCTGTCTGTCTTACTCATAGACAATGAGCTTAAAAGTGATGACAGAGTTCGGGGGTGTCTGGCTGGCTCAGTCAGTGGAATATTTGACTTTTAATCTTGAGGTCATGAGTTCAAGCCACACATTGGTCATAGATCTTACCTTAAAAAAACAAAAAAACTTAAAAGAGAGTTTGGGACTGATTAGAAGAATGGATTTTCTTGATGTCTGAGTCTTGAATCAATATAAATGTGACATGATCTTTGCTGCTAAGAGCCTGATTTGACTCACAAATTATATCTACACATTTTAAAGAATAAAATTTGGGCTCTAAGTTACAAACTGTATCAAAAAAATTCTCTTGACTTTTAATGTCATCATTTTAGAATCATGGATTCTTAAAATCATTTTAGAATCAAATATTGACAGGTTAAAAAGAGTTTTGCCTGAAATATTAAAAGTTAAATATTGCTGAAGGTATAGTTTTAGTTTTAGTTTACATTTTAGTCTTAAACTTTCAGACTATTAACAAAATAAGCATTAGGATAACTAATACAGTTTAGAAAAAATAAGAAAAAATGCAAGGGTTAAGAATTTCTGATAGGTCTATGTGATTTAAGAGACATGAAAATGGGAATATTTCATATATATTTTTGACAGAACAATTTCTTGATGCCCTAAAAAGGGGACAGAAAATGTAAACTTTGACTTAGTTCTCTGGAGAGGGTTTTGATTTACATAATAATCCTTACTGTATATATGACTAACAATCAAGTGTCAAAATATGTAGGCAAAAACTGATAAAATTGGAAGGAGAAAGAGATGAATCCACTATCATTTTGGAGATTTGAACATGTCTTTTATCAGAAATGGACAGATACAGCAGACAGAAAATCAGTAAAGACATAGTTGAACTCAACAGTATCATTAATCAACAGTATATAATTGACATTTATGGACTATCTCATCCAACAACAGCAAAATATCCATTCTTCTCGTGCTCACATGGAACATTCACCAAGATAGACCATATTCTGGGCCATAACACATGACTTAGCAAATTCAAAATAATAGAAATCAGGAGTGCCTGAGTGGTTCAGTCAGTTGAACGTCTGACTCTTGGCTCAGGTCATGATCTCAGGGTCATGAGATGAAGCCCTGCATTGGGCTCTGCACTCAGTGAGGAGTCTGCTTGAGATTCTCTTTCTCTCTCCCGCTGGCCTTTCCCCTGCTCATGTGTGCACTCTCTCGCTCTCTCGCTCTCTCTCTCTCTCAAAAATAAATAAGTAAATCTTTTTTAAAAAGTAATAGAAATCATACAGGGTCTGCACTCAAACCACAAGGGAATTAAACTAGGAACCAATGAAAGGAAAATATCGGAAAATGCCAAAATACTTGGAGATTAAGCAACATACTTCTAAATAACATGCATCAGAGAAATTTTGAGAGAAATTTAAAAATATTTTGGACTGAGTGAAAATGAAAATACAACTTATCAAAATTTGGAAGATACAGTGAAAACACTGCATAAAGGGAAACTTACAGTTTTGAAGATATGTTTGAAGATAACAAAGTTCTAAGTTTCCACCACAGAAAACTAGTCCAAAATAAGCAGAAGAAAACAAATAATAAATAATAGAGCAGAAATCAATGAAATTAAAAAGGAAATCAAAAGAAAGTCAATGAAATGAAAAGCTGATTCTTTGAAAAGATCAATAAAATCAATAAGTCTCTGGACAAAGAAAAAAAGACAAATTACTAATATACTAATTACTAATAAAAGACTTCATACTGTCAAGATGTCAGTTCTTCCCAACTTGATCTATAGATTTAACACAATCTCAGTCAAATTCCAGGCAAGTTTATTTCATGAATATCAATAAACTGATTCTAAAATTTATATGGAGAGGCAAAAGACCAGAATAGCTAAAAAAAATCACTGAAGAAGGACAAAGCTAGAGGACTGATACTACCTGACTTTAAGACTTAATATGAATGTATAGCAATAAGACAGTGTATTACTGACTTATATACACACACACACACACACACACACACACACAAATCAACAGAACAGAATAGAAAGCCCAGAAATAGACTCACATGAATATAATCAAGTTGCCTTTGACAAAGGAACAAAAGTGATACAATGGAGCAAAGATAGTCTTTTCAACATGATGGTGCAGCAACTGGACAATCACATGCAAAAAAAAAATTAATCTAGATCTTCATTGCTTCAAAAAAACTAACTCAGAATGGGTTATAGATCTAAACGTAAAACACAAAACTACAAAACTTCTAGAGTATAACACAGGGAAAAATCTAGATGACCTTGAGCAAAGTGATGACTTTTTAGATAAAACTCCAAAGGCACAATCCATAAAAGAAATAATTGATAAGCTAGACTCCATTAAAATTAAAAATTTGGGGGGCTCCTGGGTGGCTCAGTCAGTTAAGTATCTGCCTTCAGCTCAGATCATGATTCCAGTTCCTGGGATTGAGCCCTGTGCCCTGTGACGGGCTTCCTGCTCAATGGGGAGCCAGCTCCTCCCACTCCTTCTGCAGCGCCCTCTGCTTATGTTCTCTCTCTCTCTCTCTCTCCCAAATAAAATCTTTCTTAGAAAATTAAAAACTTTGCTCTGGGAAAGATTCTGTCAAGAAAATGAGAAGATAAGCCACAAACTGGGAGAAAATATTTGTAAAAGACGTAACTGATAAAGGACTATAATCCAAAACATACAAAGAACTCTGAAAGCTCAACAGTAAGACAAACAACCCAACTATTAAATGGGCAGAAGACCTGAACAGAAACCTCACCAAAGAAGATATATAGATGGCAAATAAACATATGAGAACATCTTCAACATCATCGCCATTAGGGAATTGCAAATTAAAACAAGATACCAGTACACATCTGTTGGAGTGGACTAAATTCAAAGTGCTGACAACACTAAATGCTGACAAGGATATGGAGCAACAAAAACTCTCATTCATTGTGGTAGGAATGCAAAATTGTACCCCCATTTTAGAAGACGGTTTAGTGATTTCTGACAAAATTAGACATTCTTTTACCATGCAGTACAGCAATGGTACCTCTTGGTATTTAATCCTAGGAGCTGAAAACTTATGTCCACACAAACACTTGCAAACAGAAATTTACAGAAGCTTTATTCATCATAATTGCCAAAACTTTGAAACAACCAAGATTTCCTTCAGTAGATGAATTGATAAATAAACTGTGGTATATTCAAAGAAAGGAATATTCAACACTAAACAGAAGTAAACTATCAAGTCATAAAAAGATGTAAACTTAGATGTATATAATTAAGTAAAAGAAGATTTAGCAAAACTATGGAGATAGCAGAAGGATCAGTGGTTGCAGGGGGTAGGGGGGATGAAAGGATGAATAGCAGAGCATAGAAGATTTCAGAAAGCAGTGACACCACTCTATACACTATAAGTACATGTTATCATGCACTTGTAATAACCTATCAAATGTGCAACACCAAGAGGGAACCCTAATGTAAGCAAAGACCTTTGGAAAATAATGATGTGTTAATATAGACTCATTGACTGTAATAAATATGCCACCGTGATGAGAGATGTTGATGGTGAGAGAGGCTGAGCCTATGTAGGGATTAAATAGTACATGGGAACTCTGGACTTTCTGCTTAATTTTGCTGTAACTCAAGACTACTCTAAAAAATAATCTATTTTTAAAACCTGTATACCTAAAAATGTAATTATTCTTCTTTCATACACATGCTGTATCCTGTTTTCTCTCATTTTTCTTTCTGTCCTTCGCACTAGTTAGATATTGGACGTCTTAGCTTATCCTTCTAATTTTGTTCCCTTTTCTTTTTTTTTTTTTAGAAGATTTTATTTATTTATTCATGAGAGACACACAGAGAGAGAGGCAGAGACATAGGCTAAGGGAGAAGTAGGCTCCATGCAAGGAGCCCAATGTGGGACTCAATCCAGGATCCCGGGATCACGCCCTGAGCCAAAGGCAGACAGATGCTCAACTACTGAGCCACCCAAGCGTCCCTGTTCCCTTTTCTTTCCATTGCTGTTGGTTTTGTCTTTTTGTTCTGCCTTCTGAGAAATTTCTTCATTATACTCCAAACTTCTTCCTGAATTTTTTCCTGCTATAGCGTTTTTAAATTTCTGTATGTTTCATGTTCTCTGCATTTTTCCACCTCCAATCCTCTACCTCCCAGCCCTAGATTCTGTTTATTTCTTATAATATCTCC